>NC_061780.1:22392843-22697009 GCF_022458985.1 Mugil cephalus | reverse complement strand
TGAAAGTCTGCAGTTAAAGCACAAATCCACTGTGGTGCTGCACGGAGCCAAAAAGATGAGAATTGTGTCGATGTTCCGACATTTATGGACCTGGCTGTAGATGCGAGTCACGTGAGATGCTTAGCAAACCAGTGTTTTATATGTAATATCTGTCCATCTGATATGTCTTTGTTCCTCAATCGTAGGAAACAGTTCCCCTGCTACACCCAACAGATTCTCACTGAACACTGCAACGAAGTCTGGTTCTGCAAGTTCTCCAATGACGGCACAAAACTGGCAACCGGGTCTAAGGATACCACGGTCATTGTGTGGCAAGTCGACATGGTAACCTGATACTTACTTATGCACTGTGTCCTAACAGCTCATGAGGCCTGAAACAACTGTGGATCTGTGATTTGTTTTTGTTTTTTCTTTCGGCCGACAGGAAACCCAGCAGCTGAAGTTGATGAAGACCCTGGAGGGTCACGCGTACGGCGTTTCCTACCTGGCGTGGAGCCCCGACGACGCATATCTGATAGCGTGCGGTCCAGACGACTGCTCCGAGCTGTGGCTGTGGAATGTACAGGTACAACGATGCATCCGTGGTCATCTGCTCCGTGGTCTCCATCCTGTCTGCATCAGTTTTGATCCACGGCATGGCTAGACTTATTATTATTTATGTAGAATCAGTTATTTTTCTCACACTTTCTTAGTGCAAGCTTTGAAAACTGATGAGGGTTTAATGAAAAACAGAGGAAATTTATGTTTTATGTAACGAATATAAGGACAGAATGAAATTAGAAATAGAATTTTACATTTGCTTTAATATTACCCAATGCCAGAAATAAAATGTGTTGTACACAACCTCTTCCATCCATCAGAGTCAATCAATTTTGATGCTTATTCGTTATTTTTTAAACTTTTCTTCTAGTTTTAGTGGAAAAATCATTGCATTTTTGCAATTTTTTAACTGTCACATTTAATCGAACTGCAACGCACAGCATTGATTAGCTGTTTTAATCAGGCTGTCTCGACACTGCACTCAGTTCTCTATATACTGTACTTTAGAGTCTTAATCCACCTGCATTTGCTGAAAAAGCAAATTATCTTTGGCTGAAGTTCATAAGTCAGTTTTACAACCATCAGTTATAAAGAGTCTCTTCACTGGTATAATTAATCCCTCGTTGGACATAAAGGTTTATGATTATTATGTTCTTGATTCTTGTGTGAACTCCCGCAATAAATTAGAATATTGATTTATTACAAGAGAGCACACACCAGCGAATTTCTGGGATTTGTTTAAAAAAAATAAAAAAATAAAAATGATGATTGTTATTAGACTGAAAACAACCTCCTCCATGAAAACAGGTCGACGAGGAAAAATCAAACAATGAGCTAAATGAGTTGGTGATGAGTAAATCTAATCTCGGAGGGATCGTAACTACACTTTCACTCCTTTCACATTAAATATTTATTAGTGAAGCCGGCGTGATTTGCCTCTGCCAAATAAAACGTCTTGTCGAATGTTTTCTTTATTTGATGGTTGCACACTCTCCTCTCTCCTCTGCGCTCTGCTGTGTAGACGGGGGAGTTACGGACTAAGATGAGTCAGTCTCATGAGGATAGCCTGACCAGCGTGGCCTGGAATCCAGATGGCAAACGCTTCGTCACCGGTGGGCAGAGAGGCCAGTTCTACCAGTGTGTGAGTATCTTTTGTAGGTGCACACAGTGTCTATTTACATCATGCTCGTTTATTTGGTAAAAAATAAATAAATAAAATGAATAAAAACACACTCAACAAAGGGATTATTTGGATTATTTAACTTATTTGCCAGTTCTCATTTTGAAAGATTAATTCTTTCACTTTGTAAGTTTCATTTGTGTTAACATATAGGTCTTCAACAAGGACATTTTTTTATGTATATATGTTTTTAGTTTTCCCAAAACAAATTGGAATTTCTTAAACACACATTAACACAGTCCCTACTTACATCAGTTTTGGGGTCCTTGGTCGTTGAAGATGGTAAAAATTAATCCCATCTTAATCAGAATGTTTACTGCTTTTTCTCTGTTTCTTCTGTGAAATCTCATTAAAGACGTGCACAATAGTATATGATAGTGGTAGTATATAGTATATTTGTACTGTATATAGTATATAGTACTGTAGTATATATAGTATATGAGTTTATGAATGAGTTGGCAAAGCAGTTAATAGAATACAATATTAGTTTGTTGCAACTTACACTTTGCAGGGTCTTTGGAAGCTGGTGCTTGAGATACCTTTTATTTAATAACTGTAGATTCTTTTGTTTGTTTTCTTACTATTCAGAGACTGTTAGGGGTATTGGCAAGGACCTCACAATACGATACATTATTGCGATATCATGATATTGCGATATATTGCAATATATGTATATATGTTGTATACATGTACATCAGATGACAGCGATAATTCATTGGATAAATTGAGTCAAAAAATTATATTAATCCAAATGATCCATTTCCAGTTTATTGCACTTGTAAAGTAAAATAAGGAAGTCGTTCGTGATTGGTCTAAAAGATGATTTTTTTTTTTAATCAATATTAAGACATTCAAAATCCATATTGTATCGGAAGAAAAAATATTACGATATATTGCCATATTAATATTTTTCCCCACCCCTAGAGAATAATGCTGTATGTAACTGTAACATATACATGTATCTGCTGTTTTGCACTGTCTGCACTGTCTGCATCTCCATCTGTTTTGTTCTCATGTAACTACCAGGACTTGGATGGAAACCTGCTGGACTCGTGGGAAGGTGTCCGGGTGCAGTGCCTGTGGTGTCTGAATGACGGCCGGACCGTCCTTGCATCCGACACCCACCAACGCATCAGGGGATACAACTTTGAGGACCTGACAGATAGAAACATGTAAGTCATATGCCTGTGCTAGCCTCTAAATTTATTCTCTGCAACAAAATGAGACGTTAAAAAATCCCTCCGCTGTTACACCAGATGAAAACCATAGTATGAAAACCACCTTTTATTCTAACCCCCAGGTTAAAAACTACAGCTACAAGGATTTTGCTTTTATTCTCTTTGCTTTTATACTCTTTGTATTTGGAGAAAGCAGTATTTTAAAATTTTAGGTAGCTATTTGTCCGTCTGTCTTAAAACAATGTTTGCTTTCCGTGTGGATCGTCTCTAGAGTCCAGGAGGACCATCCCATCATGTCTTTCACTGTTTCCAAAAACGGAAGGTTAGCTCTGCTCAATGTCGCTACTCAGGTGAGCAGCTTGTTGCCTCCTAACGTTCAGTGCACGTTGAGTGGACTCTGTTTAATTTTTAAGAGTGTCTCAAGGTAAATGCTGTCCACTTTCAGGGAGTGCACCTGTGGGACTTGCAGGACCGAGTGCTGGTGAGGAAGTACCAAGGGGTGACCCAGGGCTTCTACACCATCCATTCCTGCTTCGGAGGACACAACGAGGACTTCATCACTAGCGGCAGTGAAGGTGAGACGTCGAGATGTTTTCCACATGCTCCTCAAGCAAGTGCAAAATAAAGTTCAACAAGTCAACATCATACGAGCATAAAACATAGACTATAGGAAAAATGGACGACACGTCTCCGCTTCCTCCCATTGGCCACGATGATGCCAAGAGTTTGGAGCTAGAGTCTGTGCAGTATTGTCTGCGAGCGGTTATCGATGACCTGCCCGTACTTCTGCTAGACTCACTCAAATTTGCATTTAGTTGATAGCTGTTACATTACACATAAAGCATGCGCCAATTATTCATTCAGATTTTGTAAATTAAAACTACTGATTGCCGACTTTTTTCCTAGTTAACTGGTTAATAACATTACTTTGACGTAGAACAAACAGTTATTTTCATGTTTCTACTCCATGTTCTACTCTTGTGGGCTTAACAGGGCCGCTTCCCAGGGGAAGTTGTCAGTAGCAACTGTCAGTAATCATGATGTCACATCCTGTTTTTATAGCATCACCTAAATGAAATGAAACTTGACCTGAGAAAAGGACAGTTGGACATTACTCTGCGTTATGTTAACCTAAAACGACAGAATTGAGTGTATTGTAGCGTTTATTTTGGTCCCACCCACTAACATGGAGGAGGCGGAGCTTATGACCTATACTGCAGCCAGACACCAGGGGGAGCTCTACTTGCTTTCGCTTCACTTCTGAGGAGCTGTCTGTTGCAAAAACAACAATTCTGCAGCAGACAGAATTATAGCCCGTCAAATATTAAACATGAATTGTACACGGATGTTTTATGTGTACCTTTGGTGGAGCTGTACTAAGATCCAAAAAACTGACAGCTGCTAATGAAGCATCCTGTTCCCTGTCAGACCACAAAGTTTACATCTGGCACCGCCGCAGCGAGCTGCCCATCGCAGAGCTGACTGGTCACACCCGCACTGTCAACTGCGTGAGCTGGAATCCCGTCCTGCCAGGACTGCTGGCCAGCGCCTCAGACGACGGGACCGTCCGTATCTGGGGACCCGCCCCATTCCTGGATGTGCAGGATGCGGAAGGGCCCAACGGTATGAGCATGAAAGCATGTGCAGTAAGTGTAATCTGCTTAGAAAGGTGGTGCTCGCCGTTTGCGCGTGAAAATTAGGCTACACTTTGATCTCCCTCTGTTGAGGAATGGACTGCGCCATGGCGAGGTTATATTTGAGAAGAAAGAAATAACTTTGTCTTTTAGTAAGAAATGTGAACAGGCCCTGCTCATCCTCACCAGATGTAGAGCAGGCCTGTCAAATATTAGGCCCGAGGGCCAAAACAAGCCCGCCAGAGGGTCTAATCGGGCCCGTAGCATTAATTAAGAACGCAACACTCAAAATTAACCAGCAGATGGCAGCAAAGTGCCATTTTTAAAACGTAAAAGTTAAAAAGTTAATAAAATGTTTTGTGAAAGGATAGTTCTTTAAATGTAAACATTTCATAACGTGCTTCTGTGCACTAAAACAAAGGTATAAGTTTGGAGTTATTTCTAGGTTATTCTGCTATTACGTCACTGGTCCAACCTGCATGAATCAAAGTGGTGGTGCTGTTGCTGCTGTAGAGTCGGGTCTCTTCAACATTTTTCAGGCCAAACTGATAGAAAGATTAAGTAGGGACCCTCTACGTACTGTATGTGTTCTATATTAAACTCGGCCTAGTGCTATTTATAAATATACATTATTATTATTATATCATTTTGCATTCAGTATTAAGCTATTTATCCCTTTATTAAAATACATTGGATTCATGTTAATGTATATTTAAAGAAATATTAAAAAAATATATATAAAAAATGTCTAATCAACCAAAGATTTTGCAACCCCCCTGTTCAAGACCTCCATGCTGTAGAGGATTTGCCTTTTTACCACGTTTTCCTCAGACTGATGCTCTGAGTAGATCTTGTACATTAACCTTTCTAAAAACACACAATCTTCTTCATTTATATCTGTCTCATGTCAGTTTTCAGCTCCATCTTACCTTTTTTAACCCTTAACGGGGCGAGGAACTATATTTGGTAACTTGCATGCACATTTTTAAAAACCTCTCAGTGAGGTTTTAGAAGCGAATCAGACAATCAGAAAAGATCAAGGCGATATTCTCAGGTCAAATGTGGTCAGCCAAGTCCACCTGTGCATGAACTGCTTTATCAGGTACCATGAAGAAGGCACAAAGATAAATCAGCACCTCTCTAACGTGGTTTTATCTGAAGCTGAATAAGGATTTATAGCGGGGGACGTTGCCTCGTACACTGGTCAAAGTGCAGCTCATTGACTCTTATTGACTCCTGTGGTGACTCTGGAGGGTTTGGTTTGAGCCTTCAGGAGGATTAACTGCGTGTTTCCTCTCCCGTCAGAATGTTGCAGCATGGACAGCTGATGATCCGTCGCTGCCTTCGAGCTGACGAGCACTGAGACTCTGCAGACACTCCCGACGGGCGGAGCTGGAGCGGGCGACTCTGTGGTGACTGGACAGCTGGAGGTGTGGGCTGCGGTGTCACGACACTAAGACGTCAGACTCGGTACCTTAACTGAGAGCTGGTGCGGCGCGAAAAAAAAGCCTCGCTCCAGGACGTCCACTATCCGAACCCACCCCTTCACCTCCCCGTCCCGTCCTCGTGTCTGGACCTCTTCCCCGGCATCTTGCTGGGGGCCGTCCTCTTGTTGTTATTTATTGAAAACCACATTAATTATTCATGAGTATTTTCACTGACTAGCACAAGGCTGTGACATGGTGCAGCACATGGTGGAGGTGTTCTTGTTTGTTTTGTTTTTTTTTTTTGTTGCTCACGTGAAGAAGCTTCAACTCTTTCTGAACTTTTTAAGAGACTTTATCTGCTGCAACATGTGATGGATGTGACACCCACTTGAAGAAAAATCTTTTCACTCTATGTTACTTTGTCTTTTTTAAATGCAGGATACCCTGAATATAGAGTATTCCCCCTTTAAGCTATCCTGCTTGTATCCACAGAGAGGTTCATATTTGAGTAGCATGCTGCATATGATTGCGCAGGACAACGGCTGGTTGGTTAAGTCACGTTTTTTTTGTGTGTGTGTTTTTTGTTTTTGTTTTTTTTCACCCCGGCTGTACGTCCTGATATATCTGCTAAGGCGTGTTGAGTGGTTTGATGCCTTCTGAGAGCACACAGCAAGCTGACGTACGCAGACGGTGTTCAGTTTAAAGGATTATCCGTCAACTTTTATCTTTCATATATAGATTACGGAGTGTAGTTTTCCCTCGTGCTCTCAGATTTTTTCTTTTTAACTTCCTGTTGTGTCTTTACTCTTGATTCTTTGCTTTTCATTTCTGATTTTATTGCAGCTTGTTGCATCTCTACCTTCACCCAAAACAGCAGCCCTAATAAATTATCTTTTTGATTTTGGTTTAGCCGTTAAATGTTTTTAAGTTTCATTTATTATTGTTTTTTTATTATTATTATTATTATTAATTTTATTACAAGCGGAGTTGTAACATTTAAAGACACCCAAGATTTTATACTGTGTCCTGTCGAATCCCCCAGAATCGAAGATCTATGTACTGTGTTACAAGGTAAAATCCAACAAAATACTTGAATGTTTTCCAAAATTTACAGGAGATCTTAAAGAAAATGTTAAAAAAGCTCAGCTATTACTGAACACAGCTGGCAACTGTAGTGTAATGTACAGAAAGTAATAGTGGGACTATTTTCAGTGGCGGATGAAGCCACGTTAGAGTCTCTTAGGACAGAGTTTACGTATATACACTGGGGCTCAGTGGAACAGAAGAATCTGATATATCTTTATTTAAAAAAACACACAACACTTGTAGGATCCAGTCATTTTTATTTTTCAGCAAATTAAATCTTATACAAAATAAAAAAATAATATAAATGAAAATGGATTGCCAGCATTATCTTTATTTAGAGAGAGCGAGAGTATGGAAGAGGACTAGAGCCACTAAAAAAATAATGTAAGAAGAAATAATTGTTTTTTTTATGTTCTGATTTAATCTTTTATTCTGAGAAAAAAAATCAAAATTCTGACTTTAATCTCAGAATTCTGAGAAAAAAGTCAAATTTCTGAGAAAAAAAAGTCAAATTTCTGAGAAAAAAATGAATTCTGAGAAAAAAGTCAAATTTCTGAGAAAAAAGGTCAAATTTCTGAGAAAAAAAATGAAGTCTGAGAATAAAGTCAGAACAAAACAAAAAAAAATTGCTCTAACTACAACTTTTTATTTATTTTTTTCCAGTGGCCCTAATCCTTTTCCGTAAGAGAAGAGCCGAGGGGACACATTAACTAAGTAATTGAGTGTCTTTAACAATCGGCCTGTGTGTGTGTGTGTGTGTGTGTGCGTGCGTGTGTCGGCTTTGTACACAAGTGTAACATAATGTCGTTATGGATTTCTACAAAAAATGTCTTCTTTCAAAGAGTCAAAAGAACAATCTTGCCTGTTCTGAGTAATATGTGCTGAATATTTGTATGTTATAGCATGTGTTATGAGGATGTTAATAGATGGCAGACGGGGTGACGTGTGCTTTCCAGGGTTCCCACGTCTGTTTTTATTTATTTTTTTATCATTATTATTATTATCAGAGTCTAAAAGTAGTAGTAGTCGTAATCTCTCACTCAAAATAATATAAAGAGGATTTTTTATAAACGGCTAACACAAAATTGCATTATATTTGCATAATGATTCGTTTATTGGAACTCCAGTTGTTTCCGGTCTTGGGACGGTGGCTGCAGGACCGTGGGAACCCTGTTTTCTATATCTGCCAACACACCAGTGCAGCCATCGAACCTTTTCCATCACAGAGCACAAAACACACGAGTGGTGTACTACAATAGATGTCTCTCTCACACTCTGGTCACTGACAGATGTGGTGTTCTAGTTCCTGCTTCTACGAAACCCCTTTAGTTTGTTCACTCTTGAGTACTCTTCTTCTCTCCGTGAGAAGCCGAAGTAGGAACTTTTTTTTTTTGTTTCTTTTTCTCGTTTGTTTGTTTGCTGGCAGTTTCCGGAAAAAACGACAGGATTTTACATTTTTAAATGTGTTATATTATATTTAAAAGAAAAAAACAAAAGTGATTGTGCCGTTTAGCTGTAGGGGAGTTGTTATGTGTGCATAGTTTAAATAAAGCATTCAGGGTTTTAAAAATGGAATTCACTTTGAAATGGGTTTCACGTGTTTGAGTGGTGTCGTGTGAATTAATGTTTGTTGGTGAAAAATCCTCAGACTCACTGATGATGGACCAGTATCACGATGCTGCTTCTCTTTTGTGCAGCGTCTAATTACTAGAATGAAAACTTAAGTTGTCAGGGATGACTGAACAGACCTAGAGGATATAGTATAAAAACATACCATTGGTCTAATATATCACTATAAACCAATTAGCCACAACATTATGACCACCGACAATACAGTGTTCTGTTGGGAAACTTTTGGACCTGGTATTCATTCATGAGATACAGCACCCACTTAGACCAGACCAGCTGACACAGACACACAAACATAAACAGTTTAGGAATAACTCAAAAAAAAGAGCAAGAGAGAGAGAGAAAGGTAGCATCCTCCTTGCTTTAAGCCTTAGTGTCATGCCATGTCACGTCAACAGCTTGTAGTGTGTATATGGGAGTGTGTGTGTGTATGTATGCGTGCACGTGTATGTGTGCACACAGGGTGGGTGGGGCTTCTTGATTTTATTTCTTGTTGTAATGTTTCATGTTTCTTATTAGTGTGGAGCACTTTGGGTTGCTTTTTTTTTTTTTTTGTAGGAAAAGTACTATATAAATAAATTTTGATTTGATTTGATCGAGGCCCCTCCCCTCAACCCACTAATAACATTAGTGGGGGATCTTTGGGTCCATCAGAAGTTCTGATGAGTCACAAATGTTTTGGAGGCACGAAGGAGACCTCCACAATATATTAGGGAGGTGGTCATAATGATATGCCTGATCGGGAGATGAATCCTCCTCCTTTTGGTGGAAACAAATGTGAATCCCAGGAGCTGAAAATTAGTGAAGGAAATGTCAATGCTGGTCAGAAACCAGTTGTTCGGGGCTCTTAACTCTTACAAGGAGTATTTAAGCACCTCTTTGTAGTTATTTTGATTAGATCTACTAAAGCGCTGACAGACATCGCTCTAAGTGATTTGCCGCGGTTTAAAAACGAAAAGTCTTGTGTTCAGGTTTTCGTATTTTAAGAAAAACTCTTTTATTGACAAGTTACAAGTTAATTTACTCGGAAAAAGCCTCTGACGAATCCACGCGTCACTTCAGTGGAAGAGAGCATTTGAGGACACGTGACTTTTTGTACGTAAGGGGGCGTGGCGACTGCCGAGTTACGTCCTCGTTTTAAAACTAGGCGTGTTGCTATGACAACAGTCAAGCCAGCAGAAGCCAAGTCGAGTCCAGATAAATCGATGGTGTGCGGCTAATGTTCACTAATAAACTTTCCATTTCTTTGGCCATTAGTCATTCGGAGGCAGAGACAGTTAAGTTTTTTTACATTTTTATTTATGAAAAGCCCCGTCATCTCCCCTTCCCCTACACACACATCCCTCTTCAGTAAAATAAACATTGCAACACTGCATTTTCATCCAGACATGAACTTATTTACTAGCAGTCTTCCCGGCTCACCTCCTCCAAAAAAAAACAAACAACAACATATGTGATAGGTTTGCCTTTCATTACACAGAGCTGAATGCACTGTACAGTCATCACTCTCCTGTGCCCTACTTAACTTTCGACCCGGGAATGTCACACTTCGCTAAACGGTAAAAGGTAAAACTCTGTAAACGTGTCAGTGCTTGACGCTTGAGGTTCAACCCAAACCGTCACTCATATGGTAAGAATTCAACATCTTCTGCTTTAGGTACAGTATCGCTGCTCGCAAGAAATAGGAGACAAAACATTTATTTAAACAGCATGCTGCTCTCTGAGGAGGCGACCATCCAGCACAGCGCAAATGTCTCGCGTAGTGTGAGGTGCGGGCGCATCACGTTTAGTGAGATTTCTGATAAATATGCATGCATACACCGATCAGGCATAACATTATGACCACCTGCATCCCACAGATAGTTTGTCAGTTTGGGATCTAGTGAATATGGAGGTCAGGTCAACACCTAATGATGCTTTTTGTGTTGTTTTTGTGTGTGTGTGTGTGTCTGCTGCTGCCTTCAAGGAGTGTCATTGCTGTGGAGTAGTGGTGTCTGGTCTGGTCTAGGTGGGTGGTACATGTCTAAGTAACATCCACATTAATGAATAGCGGGTGCAAAAAGTTACACTGAATTGTCACAAGATGGTTAACGCTCATTACTTCAGTGGTCGTAATGTTGTGGCTGATCAGGCGTACAGTGATGACAGTGTGACTGTATTTGGTGTCCGCGGAGGCCGAGCTATGCTGGATGATCAGTAGTCATGTGGTGTGTGAAGCCGGAAGCCTGGCAGGTTCCTGTAAGTATGCAGAAAAAGTCTCACAACAGGATTAGTTTTCTATCGACTGACGATCGCTTGGCATGTCCAAAAAAAAAAAAAAAAAACAAAAGAAAAAAATCACGGTCACTGCTACATTTCCACATTTCATTTGGAATTCAGCCAAATATGCGCGCTTTGGATGTGACATCTGCATCAAAAGGTCACAGAAATGATTCTATTTTAGGGGGAAACAGAAAAAAACAACAAGTTTGGCTGGTTCAAACTGATTCATTTGTGGTGAACAGACGTGACGTCTCTGAATGCACGAGAAACTTAAAGAAAGCCACTCCTGCTGGGGCAACTAAGAACAAATGGCGGCTACAAATGCGGACAGGACTGGTTTTACATGAGTCATCTTGTGTCAACAGTCCAGGCTGCTGCTGCTGCTGCTGCTGGTAGTACTGGTAGTACTGGTGGTGGTGGTGGTGGTGGCTTCACTCTGCTGGGAATATTTTTTTTGTGACACACTGACTCCGACGGAGCATTGTTTAAATACACGCCACATTCCTGAGAAGTCAAAAACGCTCGGAAGGAAGCAAACAAACGGGGAGCGAGGTGTTCTCGCGTTCTACTCGCATGAGATGATCCATCTCTTTACAGACGGATCAAAAGTTCCCGGAGAGACGCTGGCGCTGCACTTCACCTGAAATGACTCCTCACAACAAACAAAGACCAGATCCAGAGATCAGAAACCGACACACCGGCTAAGCTAGTGTCTCTTTAATCGATACAGTACGTTAACATGACTCGTTCGTCAGCGCGTGTGGAGATGATGCCTACTGTAGGGAATGTTTTAAGCACCGTGTTAAATCCAAGTCATAATGAAATAAGGCTGGTGGTGAGGACCTCCTGTGCTCATAAGGGATCCTCCCCATGTTTATAGTCATGCACTAAACAAAGGGGGTGATTGAGTATAGCTTCGGGCTTTCACTAGCTTCTCTTGCTCCAGTGACTTTGGTGCAAAAACTACAAATAAGTCAGTTACAGAGTCTTGGAAATCTCTCCTAATCCTGAGACCAAAAGAATCTTTGCATTTCCTTTAAGTTAGAAAGTTGTCAGTCATAAAAATACAGTGGTAAATTACAGGATGGTGCTGGTGGCGCTTTTTTTCCTAGTTCGCCTTTGGTGGTAAAATGTTAATAATTTAGACAGAAAACTTCCTCAATATTTCTTGTGGTTTCTCATCAGCTGAATAACTGCTGGGTTGATGTTGTGATCACACGACAATAGGAGTTGAAAAAAAAATAAAAATGGTTTCTGGAGGAGTTTTGTTTTTGCACAAAATGTCATGAATGGAAGTGTAAGCTGGTTAAATATTAACCATAGAACTGTGTCAAAGTCAAAACTGGGGGAATCTTAAATCACAAATAACAGTGTAATAGTAAACTCTGCTGTTCTGAGAGGCTTTGTGCATACAGTACAGGGGCCATAGCTGAGGGGGAAGAGAGCAAACCCTAGTTTGGAATTGGCAGCTGGACTTTCGAGAGCTCGCTGCAGGCTTCAGTCATTAATCAGAGCCAGGATCATGCTGGAAAAAGAACAAAAAAAAAACAAAGAACAAGAGCAGGAAACAAGTATGTTAATGCACAATTAACAGCATACAAACAGCCATTCATTAAAACGTGTCTGTACTCACCTGTACAAGTAAATGAAGAAGCAGAGCAGGTGGTAGCCCAGTTTGATCATGGCCTCTTTCATGTGGGACTTGAGCTGACCTCGGTTGTGGATCTCGGTCGGGTCAAACACGCCCATGTTTCCCATCGGGACCTTCACGTACCTGCAGAGGTGAGAGGCACGAGTAGAGAGTGAAGCACAGGAGCCTCAACACAGCATGAGATCACCATCAGATGATTCCAGTGTAATGTAATCTATGCATCTATGTATCTATGTAATCTTCAGTAGACATTCCATTAAAAATGATCAGATCAGAATCAGGCTCCAGCCAAACCTGATCCTTTGTATTTATTTATTTTTAGGATGTCCGTCATCAACCAAAGCCGCTTCTCTGTTATAATGGGCGGTTGCCTAAAAGTCTAATCAGAACCAGAAAAGCAACCAAAAGCACGTAACTAAACACGTCTGCTGTGTGAAACGTAACTCTGGAAAATGAGATGAGTCACTATATTGTGCAATGTGAATGTTTAGTAGTTAGGTAGTAGGATGTCATTACTATACTATACATACTACCATCTCAAGTGAACACCAGAACAAAAATAGAAAGGAATAGTCCAAGTCCACTCAGCTAAAGGCTACACAGACACAACAACAAATGCTAAACACTGCATTTAAGCGAATCGATAAGTTACGTCAGCCCATTTCTGAGCCGATGTCTCATCGCTTTATTAACAGCCCTACTTTTTGAACTTTGCACAGTGCACTCGTGACCTAGGAGAACGCAAGAAAGATAAGAAAAGCCCGTATAATATAATCTCCAGGGGAGGACATTTTGTTTAGCTAAGATCGGGCGGACTCTGTTCTAATCAGAATATAAATCTGGCAACGCTCTGTTTACAGTTCATCGTATAGTAAGTTTAAACCGACACAGAGAAGCTAGTACCCATGCAAGCAACTGGATAGTCCTAAAACCCTAAAAGCTGTGTTTTGTGCACGTACCTATAAATGTCCCAGACTGCAACAGGGATGTTCAGGAGGAAGATGAACCAGTGCATGGACACCAACATCAGCATAGTGGAGAGACACTGGCCAACCATCTCTGGAATGACCCACTGGACACAGCATGATATAAAGCATGTATAAATAAAACAACCTCAGATAACAAAATAAACATTGGCAAACAAACACAAAAACAAATCTGCGAAATCAATGTCTGTAAAATAAGAATAATCCAGACTTACCTTGTTGAGCTTGGAGCAACATGCTCTAGCATTAATGTAGTCACATTCTAGATCCGACAAGGTGATAATCTGAGCTTTACGTCAAGGATCTTCAGCGTTGAACAATGAAAAGAATATTTTACATCTTCTAAACATCTTCCAAACACACTAATGTTGTTTTATTGCACTCAAGATCTCCTTACATGAGAATCATGTGGAGTGGAATCAGGAAGAGTGTCTTTCTTACTACTCGTGCATTGTGCGTAGCTGTGTGCCACCTCCATCCATCTACTTCTACGTCTCTGGCCTGAAGCGTCATACTATTCGTCTGTGGAATGACCTGAATGCATCATTCTCCAACCTGCGTATGATGCCTCTTGTATTAAATCGATATAGCAGCTAACCCACCTGTGACAGAACTACCACTGACAGTTTTAGGCTCCAATATTTTTGTTTATATCCACCTTGAATCTCTCATGTGACCTCAGCATCAGCTACATCTAGCAGTTTCCACACGTATGCTTTCGCTTAGATGTACGTTTATCTTGTTCCTCCTCTCTCTTTGGCTGGAGTACACGAGTCTAAAGGTTCTGCTCAAGGTTTCTTCCTGTTAAAAGGAGTATTTCTTGTCTGTCAGTGTGAGTTTCAGGCTCTGGGTTGTGCGAAGCGTCTTGAGACAATCTGGACTGTTATTGACGCAACACTGAATTTAACAGACGAAGGTCAGAAAGCAGGACTTCTGCTTTCTTGCCATTGTGGGTTCAATGTAAGACATACACGAAGTACAAAAAATAAGGAAAATCGGAGGCTGAAAATTACTTTCAAAATAACAAAACGCATTACTTACTTATAACTTCATTAGCACGGTCCATATGAGCACAGACAAATATTGTATAGTCATTCAGAGGGTTGGCTTCACTAATGAGGAACAGAAACATAATGGTCTGGGGCCCAGATCTAGAAATGAAGCGTTAATAAAAGACCCAAGGCTTTAAGACTTGATTAAATGCAAAATACTTGAGCTACACTGCGAAATATGCTCGTATTTCAGGCATTTTAAGGCCTTTAAATTGTGTCTTGACACAATCTGGATTGATTATTGACACAAAACTGAATTTAACAGATGTAGTTCATTATATCTGTGCAACTGCGATTCCAACCTTATCATACCGATACAAACGGGCTCCTCCTGACTGATGTTTGTAGCAGGGTGGCTAACAGGGTAGCGACGAAACTTTTGAAATATAATTCGGTGAGCCAGCCGAAATCTCGGAGAATAAGCTCGACATTCGACAAAATAAAACACAAACGAAAAAGGATACGAAGTACACCGACAGGAAAATCAGGGCACAGCAGTCCACAAGCGACAGGATGAAGACTGCCGCCTCCATTTTTCTTGTTCCGTCAGAGATTGAAGTTCATTTCCGGTGAGTTGTGACGACACCGGAGACCGCGGGGGGTTTTGTTTAGTAGCGCCACCTGCAGGACTGGAGAGGAACTACAGCGGCCGCATTTGCATTTTTTGGAAAATGATATTCGCTTTACAATTTTTGTCCCCATAATTCAGCCTTATGGATCAATTGAGTAATTACACTGAATCGAAAATCAGTCTTCCAGAATGATTGGTTTGATAAAGACATTATATATGTAACGGATTTATAAGACGATAATGGGGTCATTTCAAGTCACACTGACTCAACAAAAATATATATGTTAAAGGGAATATAAAAACGTTTGTATACTGATTCTGTTGCCCTTGATTTATTTGATTAAAATATTTTAATCTACAATAATTTACTGATAGGACAATGTAATCTGATTGCTAGTACATGTAATATCAGAATCAGAATCAGAATTTTTTTTATTTATCCCCGAAGGGCAATTAGGAGGGCGAAGAGTGGTACATACAATAAGAGCAAGAGAATAAGATAACAAAAGAATAATATTGTAGTTAAAGTGTCAAAGTAGTATTGCACAAGAGGTAGTATTGCACAAGAGGACATGTGATATTGCACTTGAGTGTAACACAGGAGGACTTAAGTTACTGTAACCATCGTGTAGTTCTTTGAGTTCAGGAGTAGAATAACATTGGGAACAAATAAATAATAAACAATAAATGAATTTGTGTGTTTTTGAAAATCTAATGTTTTTGAAATCTAAAACGTTCCATGAGTATGACAGAAGGATTATTTGTCAGGGATCTAATTTTGTTACTATTGGACAAAGCATACTTTAAATTTATGAAATTGCACAATCATTAACAAGATTTGTCCTGTGCCAAAAATAGATTTGGTTTTGACATGGATCAGTGTTCCTTTTGTAGTAACAAAAATGAAACTCTGGAAAATCTGTTTTTTATGTGCCCTGTTAGGTTAAAGGATAAAGGTTTTGGTCTGACATAAAATTGGATGTACCGCCATTTTAATTATGTAAAATTATTTTCTATATGGATCATCTAAGCTCATCTATTTCAGACACTATTAATATCATCTTTTTGTTGGGTAAATATCACAAGTCTTCCTTCCCTGGTTTTATCAAGTTATTTTAATTGTCTCTCAAAAATATAGATAGCAAATATGCCAAGAAAATAAGCCCGGACTTTGTCCATCTTCTGCTATTTTTAATAGTACCTCTTATTTTATTTATTTAAAAAATGGGGACACACACTACAGAAAAACAATCACAACATCCAGCTGAATGTATTTCTCTGTATTTTTCTCTGTTAATTTCAAGTCCTTCTGCACATTGGAAAGCCTTTTTTTATAACCTGTAACAGTTAAATCCTTGTTATCTATGATAATGGACCTGCACCTGAATGCACCTGACTATCATTCCTAAGTTTATACTGTTATATTTTCCGTTTCTCGGACATTTGTTCATATGCTAATTCTGTACATTTATTTATTTATTTATTTGCTTGCACTATTTTCTATTTATTTTACTGCACATTACAGATTTATTTCAATCTTCACTGGACAGATACTTACCTGGCGTTGGTGGCTCTAATCTCAGTTTCACACTGTGTATGCAAATAAACACCAACATCATTTGGGGTGCAGTAGAATATCATGCATCATAATATCCATTTCTGTCTCTAATGGACCTCCGGTGCTGGTCCAGAACAACAAACTCCACCCTGACGTTAGTTAAACCTGCACAAAACTCAGATTATAATACAGTACGATATGCACAGCTGCGTTCACACCATCAAAGTAATGCGGACAAATATGATCCAAACCACCTGCAAATGTGGGCAGAGATCAGATCTGTCAAATGTGTCCTGAGGGTTTTCACACTTGTACTTTATGTGCGCCACTTGCTCCGATTGGATCTGAACACGCTCCAACCGTGACTTTAACAGGGGGGGGATGAAAATGTGGAATCCAAACAAGCCTCAAGCAGTGAAAAAATAATAATAGGCCACAAGAAGGTAGGCAGGTCAAACAGGTATAGAGAAGCATGTAGGGAAAACAGGTCCGCGAAGAGAGACCTCACTTAAGAGAGACGACACTATTTATGCACACACGCACGCACGCACGCACACACACACACACAACACACACACACACACACACAAAGGGGCGGATGAGATGACAAGACACTGCGTGAGCCTCATGAGCGAGGAGAACACAGAATAAATACACAAGGAAGAAGGGAAAGCTTGCAAGAGTGCAAGGGCAGCAGCAACAATGGCAGGGAATTAAAAACTGACTGAAAGACACAACAAATAGAAATTCAAATACATTATTTCAATGAGAGTGATCACAATCCCTTTAAGAATAACATTTGTGAACACCGGTGCACTTGTCTCCCAAAGTAGCAGATTGTTTGTTCAAATCATTACATTTTTGTTTGAGTATTAGCCTTGGATAGGTCAGACAGTCTTACAAAACACTGTTTACACAAGGAAAATCTGTTGTGCTGTAGCATTGTGATGCACATGAAATTAGACCTGAGCAGCCTAATGTTTTGTGGAAATGTCCAGGGAGATGACATGCAGGAGTTTTTGCTAATTTGATTAAAATTGCAGCTTGACAAAAAAGGAGAAGAAATAAATGAATGTCTTTTATTGAAACTTTCAGCTTATCAGGACAAACGTGCTTTACGGATACACAGGAATGTATCTGCATCAGGTAAAACGTTTCCTCTTCAAACTCAGACAGCTTAGTGAGAATCAGGATATTTATCGCGTGCTAGTAGACAACAACACATATGATAAGCTGTTTCCAACAAATGGTGACTCACTCTGCTGATGCTCATGAGGGCATGGGTGGAGCTGCAGGGGACAATATGAGAATAGTCTGATAGTAGTATTAGTAGTAGTAGTAGTCTGAAGGAGGAAGCAAGAGGTATTTTCCTTTTAGCTCCGTGAAGATGCCTGGAAAGGAGAGTATCACTCTGCTGGAGGTGAAGCGCCACAGAGAGACCATGTGAGGAGGAGGCAACAGAGGGAAGTTCAACTCAACAAGAAAGCAAACACAGAAGGAGTCCTCATGGCTTCAGCTCCAGCACTTGCCCTTCTCATATTCTTGCACATCACCCTTTTTATTGTTAGTCCGGATACAGGAAAAGCTGCTGAAGGAGTCGCCAGCGTACAAAGAGCTACAGCTCCAGGGGACTTCATCATTGGAGGAATGTTTCCTATTCATGACGACGTAGAGAGAAGGGGAAACTCACTTAGACCGACGATACTGCCCTGTATCAGGTGAGATCCTTCAACATTACACAAGAAAACAATAAATAAGCCGTTTTCATTACTTGATAGTCTGTAGATTTTCAATATATTTCTAAAAACAGTCATCAAAATGTTTAACGAAGCAATTAAAAGCAGTTTAAAAAAAAAAGTTTAATCAAAATTCTGCTAAAATGAATGGAGTCAAATTCTAAGTATTGAGTATTGATATTAACGTTAAAACATGAACTGTGGCAGAAATTTACAAGAATATAGAAAAACTATAACTATTTATACAGTAAAAAGTGTATGTCAAAATTAAAAAAATATTATAAATATGGTTTGTGGAATAAATGATATTATTATAATAAAATACAAGATCAGAAACAAATGTTAAAGACATTCTCATCCTCCTGGTCTGGAGTCAGATGCAAACAGTTTTGGAAATACAGCGCGTGGTAATTTCTCACTGTCTGCAAAGGAGAGGCTGAATGATAATATTTACTGCTGTGTTCTAAAGTAAAGATCGGAAATGCTACATTTTTCTCTAATGAAAACTTACATATTCCAGTCAAGGTGCTAGTTGACGAAAAATAAATGAGAAAAATAAAATAAAAAAGAAAGGTGCACACATATAAATACGACAAAGCATATTCCTTGCATCTACAGTATGGGTTTGAGAAAATTTATCATTTCTACGTATCTCTGAGGTGTAAAGGAGGAGGTCTATCTATTATGAGCCTCGTATTTAAAACAAATGCCCACTTTGGTCTCATCCTTCCATGAAACTCCTTGTTCCAGTCGCCTTTTGTCTTCTGTCCACATGATGTTGATTTAACTTCAGACTGGCAGACATGTTCTTTCAGGAGAGCAGTGTCCTTGTTGTTTGTTTAATGTTCTCCTGATGATGGATCCATGAACAGTGACATTAAACCAATGTGAGAGAGGCCTTCAGCAGCTTTGTAACCTCTCAGACTATTGTGGGTCTTGCTTTTGGGGTGATCTTTGCTGGTCAACCAGAAAGATGGTTAGAGATGGTTTTATAAACTTTTCCATTCCAATGAGCAACAACAACTTGTTTCCTATGGTCCTCAGAAAGCTCCTTTGTCCGTGTCATTGAATACTTCCACAAACATGTGTTGTGAAGATCAGACTGAGACAAAACCCTTCAACAAAACGGGCCAATGAGTGTCTTTAAATTGACTGGAACCGCTTCAGAATCAGAGTCAGCTATATCTATAGAGGGTATGCAGGGTATACTTCTTAAATTACGTTCTGGAGGGCTAATAATTTTGTGGGAACTGCCGTTTTGGCGTAGTAATAAACTGAATATTTGTGATCACTTCTCGTCATCCTTTTAACACTACAGTATTGTATGACTAACGTTGCTTCTCAGCAAAGCTCTCAGCGTTAGCATCTTTTATTTAGCTACATTCATCATAACTGAAATGACCTAAAACTAACTTAAACTAACCGAAAATGAGGCTAATCCACTTTTCCAAAACCGTACTAGTTCGTACGGCCCAATTGTCCTTAATTTGATCTGATAATCCCCATTTTTCCTGGTCTCGCTGTATTTACTGATACATCTCACCACGTTTTGTTTGACGTCAGTGACGTCAATACACATCCTCTATTTGACTCCGGTGTCTTTGCTAATTGGTACAAAACAAAGCACTTAAATAAGCGTAAAAGCAGAAGAGAGAATGGTCACTGTTTATGTGGCCAGTGGTTTTGGTGTAAAGTGCCTGAGGGGAAGAGTCTGAACAGATTGTGTCTGGGGTGTGAGGGGTCAATGGACCTTCTGAACAGACTGACTCTACTTTGGCTTTGGAATGAACTCACAGATATGTAATAAACACAAAACTCAATATTTGTGTTTCAATATTTTTTTCTCCAGTCTATCGCAAACGCAACAACTATACGTAACTGTGCTGTTTGTGCAGGTTTAATGAAGAAGCCCTGGTGAAGTCACTGGCTATGATCAATACTATAGAGGTTATGAATAAATCACCTCTGATGACCTCCGTTAACATCACTCTGGGCTACCGGATCCTGGACTCCTGCGTTGATGTCAGCACAGCTCTGAGAGCCACGGAGGACTTCTACCTGGAGACTGACTGCTACAAAGACTGCAACACCTCCGCCTGTGACCAGCCAGTCATAGCCGTCGTCGGCGCCTCTTACTCCGAAATATCAATAGCCACCGCCAGACTCCTGACGCTTCAGATGATTCCTCAGGTAAGTTGTGGGAAAAGGGACAATTCTGTTGCTTCGGGATACTCCCAGATGATTGAGCGTGATTGTGAGAGTGTGTTTCTCCTCCACAGATCAGTTATTCTTCCACCGCCGTCATTCTGAGCGACAAGAGCCGTTTCCCGGCCTTCATGAGGACAGTTCCCAATGACGAGCACCAGACGGCTGCCATGGTAACTCTACTTAGCAACCACAAGTGGAACTGGGTTGGAGTAGTCACTACAGACGGGGATTATGGCAGATCAGCTCTGGACCACTTTGTTACCAGGGCCGCTAAAAATGGGATCTGCGTGGCCTTCAAATCAGTCTTGCCTCAGTCTGTATCCAATCAGGATGTAATGTCCGCTATCAGAGAGGCGGCTGAAACCATCACCAACAGTCCCAAGGTACAGGTCATTCTGTCATTTGCCAAACCAGCGCACATGACGTATCTTTTCCGGGAGCTTAAGGAGCAAACGCTGAGAGCGGGACAGAACCTGGAGTCCATGAGAAGAGTATGGGTGGCCAGTGACAGCTGGTCCTCCTCCAGCATTGTATGCAAAAACACGACTCTGGAGGAAATAGGACACGTTGTGGGCTTCAACTTCAAAATGGGAGACATGTCATCGTTCGCTGAGTATCTGAGCAGGCTTGAGACAGCTGAACATAACCACACAACCAATAACTCCTTCCTGCAGGAATTCTACATGCAATTTAACGGCACCAAAGGTCCCGCAGACCCCGAGCTGGCATCTAAAGCTGTGAACA
This sequence comes from Mugil cephalus, assembly GCF_022458985.1. Lineage (NCBI taxonomy): Eukaryota > Metazoa > Chordata > Actinopteri > Mugiliformes > Mugilidae > Mugil > Mugil cephalus. Next base: position 22,675,567 of record NC_061780.1, on the reverse strand, counting down.
CCCTCAGAGAACATATTCAAGCCGACACTATATTGGGTGTTGAGATGGCGGTGAGCGCCATCGCCCATGCTGTGGCATCCATTTGCGTTAGCAGAGATTGTGAAACACCTGGCAAAGTGCAACCGTGGGAGGTATTCATTTGTTTTGTCTTGTGCATTTTAGGGTGAGGCAAGTGGTTTTGTTTTTACTGAGGTCAGATTTTATGACAAAACCTGTACCTAGTCAGCATTTCATAACAATTGTCCTATTGTTTTTGGCTCAAATAGCAGCTACCAGGAAGAGGAAATAGTATGGACTGAGATAATGAGAATGGGGCCAATAGTAGCAAGGGCAAAATAATTCCTATTCAAAATCTACACCAAAGCATAGTCATGTGTCAATACTTATTTATTGTGGACATTTTACTTATTTTAAATGCACCTTTGTACCGACCTGCAGTATGTGTCTGCAAAAGAGAGTTTTGATAATCGAAATGTCACATGCACCCTGCAGGCTCTGGAAAAACTACAGAAGCAGGAATTCAAACTCAGAGAAAAGAGCTACAAGTTTGACAAGAACGGAGACATCAACCAGGGCTACGACGTGGTAATGTGGAGGAGTGATGGAAGGAACATCTGCATCCATGATGTTGTGGCTGAGTATCACCCGCATAACAACACCTTCACCCCCATCCGCCACAGCACCTTGAATCTGTTCCTGGACCTCCGGGTAGGTTCTCAAGCATGGAGTCTACATGCAGAAATAATTTAGAATACAGTGACATGCAATAAATTCAATGTAAGCACAAGAAACTAGGGATGGGCATCGATAAGATTTTATTGATACCGATTCCATTATTGATTCTGCTTATCGATCTGATTCTTTCCTCATCAATTCCTAATGTGAATTTTTTTGTATGTTTAGAAAAAGTAGGTGTTTGTGGTTTCATGTAAACAGGAGGAATTTTATTGTGCTTCTAAACAAGAGATAAGAGCTTTTGTAAGTAAACAAATTGTAAATTGGGCACCGGATCCTCACTAGCACTGCTCTGCTGAGACTTAGCAATAGCTGCACTTGTTGACCAGAGATTGTCCAACACATAGCACTTTTGATATACTGTGCATTGTCGACAAATGCTTCAGCATGTTGGTGGTGTTTTTGCCCTTTCTTGTTGTCACGTGATGTGTGAAAGACGTGCATCAACCATTGACTGTATATACTACGGAAAAACCCATCGTGAAGCCACCCATTGGATTCTGAACCTCGAAAATGAAGCCCAAAGCGGGTGGAGCCCACGGTCGCCATGTTGGATGAGCTTTACCCCACCCGCGTGTGGATATTCCAAATATGGACGTGAGGGGTCGTGTCCAACGTTGAGACCCACCCACCAAACTCTCCACTCTCAGTTAGCTCAGGCTACCGCCGGTCACTCAAAGCCGGACCCTTAATTAGCCCTTAATTATGTAGAACTTTAAGCCTTAATTAAAAATAAATAATGAAAATTGACCCTGTGCAGTTGTCATGAATAGTGAAACCAAACCCTTTTTTTTTTTTATCCCAGGCTGTAAACATGTTTAATAATGCTGTAAAGTTGGGCTTTTCAACATATATGGGGATTTGCTCCCTTTTGGAACCTCAAGTGGCCACTTAATGAACAGCTAACATGAAGGCTAATGAGATCAATGAATTGAGCCAGTTGGAATCGATGCCCATCCTTACAAGAAACATTTATAAAAGAATAAGCAAGAGACAATAATAACCATCTCTGTGCTTTCTCCAGCACATCGTCTCAAAATGTTCCAATAGCTGTGTCCCTGGAGAGTTCAAGAAAACCGTTGAGGGTCAACATACCTGTTGTTATGAGTGCATCAACTGTACTGAGAACTACTACTCTAATGACACAGGTGAGATGCCCCTTCCCCTCAAATTATAAGTCCACGCGGTCTAACTCCTTACCGTGGTTGTTCTCATTCAACCCCCGCAGATATGGACCAGTGTCGGAGCTGTGACACAAACACAGAGTGGTCTCCTGAGGGAAGCTCCAGCTGCATCCCCAAGACCGTGCGCTTCTTCTTCTGGCAGGACGGCTTTGCTGTGGTCCTGGTGACTTTCGCTGCTCTGGGTATCCTCCTGACTCTGCTGGTGTCGGCTTTGTTTCTGCACCAACGCGACACCCCCGTCGTGAAGGCTGCTGGGGGCCCGCTGAGCCAGGTCATACTGTTCTCTCTGGTCGTCAGTTACATCAGCGTCATGCTGTTCGTAGGCCAGCCCAACGATTTACAGTGCAAGGCTCGGCAGGTGCTCTTCGGTGCCAGCTTCACCCTGTGTGTCTCCTGCATCCTGGTCAAGACGCTAAAAATCCTGCTGGCCTTCCAGTTCAACCCAGAGCTGCAGGCGATTCTGCGGAAGCTTAACCACCCTTACATCATTGTTACAGTCTGCATGGCCGGACAGTTTGTCATCTGTGTCTGCTGGCTGGTCTTCAAAAGCCCATTTAAGGACGTCACCAGGCAACCGACCGCTTTGTTGAAGGAGTGTAACGAGGGCTCATATTTAGCCTTCGGAGTCATGCTGGGCTACATAGCTGTCCTTGCCTTTGTGTGCTTCATCTGTGCCTTCAAAGGGCGCAAACTTCCACAGCAGTACAACGAGACGAAGTTCATCACCTTCAGCATGCTCCTCTACCTCATCTCCTGGCTGCTCTTTGTTCCCGTCTACGTCACCACTTCGGGCGTGTACCTGCCAGCCGTGGAGATGGTGGTCATCCTCATCTCCAACTACGGCATCCTCAGTTGTCACTTCTTTCCTAAGTGCTATATCATCCTTTTTAAGAAGGAGCAAAACACCAAGAGCGCTTTCAGGAAGAAATTGTATGAATATTCCAGCAAAAGTGCAATTACAGAGTCAGAGAGTTCGGGATCTCAGCAACAGGTCAATCCTCCGGTCTTCGTGCTCGGAGCTAATTCTCTCAAATCTGTTGTGACGGAAAACTGCATAGAAAACTGCATAGACCTGCCCAGGAGCACGAGTTCGCAACATCTGATCCCGCGACTCCGCCACGAAAGAAGCAACAGCATATAAATGATTAATATTTAAAATGGCTTGACAGAAATAATTTATATTCAGCTGTATATTTTTTTTATTGTATTAAAACAGTGAAACAGTAAAACTGTTAATGGACATGTGATGTAATGGATTTCACTTTGCAGGCAGCCATCAAGACATCGCTGAAATGTTAAGTTCATTTTTCAAGTTTACTGGGAAAATGTTTAAAAACCGTCAAAAGCGCACAAGCCTTTAGGCAAAAATCTTGAACTGTTTCTGTTGTATTGCTTGAAAATAATGTCAAATACTTCCTGTCCGTATGGTATTTAAAGTGTCATAAGGGCTTTATGACAATCTGTTACAGCTACAGCAGCCATGTTAATTTGCTAAATCACAGATGCATGCAACAATTGATTGAATATGGATCACACAGTTTACATGAATTAATGTGTCGATAAGTCTGAAATTTGCTTTCATTATGTTGACGATATAAAAGAGAAACATAAGTAATTTTATTCAAAAAACGCTAAAGAAAGACAAGTGGACTTGTAGAGTTTCTTAAAGATGTTTCATCCAAGTTACTTCTTCAGTTTAAAGGACCTTTTGGAGGAGGTTTAAATGTGAACAATTGCACATGACTACTCCTCTTTCTCCAGTGAATGCTAATTATTAGGTGTGAATGGGAGGTGAATTTTCTTGGGAACAGGTGTTAAGACGGTTTTGCTGACTGATTATATCTGAGTCCACCTCCCCTTCTCAGAGGAGGATTTTCAAGTTTGACACAGATGGCTGTTTAGATTTTACTCCTCTTTCTGTCTCAGTGTGCTACTGGATTTTAATGTGAACAGGAATGCTGTGTTTCTTGAAAATCTTTCTGATACTCCAGACGTATGGGGGACAGAAATGTTCCTGCTGTCGTCTCTCAGCATTCTGGGAAATCGTTACGATAAATTCAAACACGAGCAATAAATTAAATATTTGTCAGTGTATGAACCATGATTTTTTTCATCATTGTATACAAGTCAAAACTTTTTAAACACTTTAAACTATTACTCTTGATGAAAGTCAAGTCGACGCCAACGAGTCTCTGACAAAAACACAGTAGAGAGTAATGTTTTTTGTCAATTACATCTTTATTCTTCTCAAATGCTGAGAACAGACAGCTCATGTGCTACTGTGAGTTGCACATGTGTATAGCCTGTACAAAAACAGGCTTTTAAGGTGGGATAATTAAATAAAAATGCTGTATTTTTCCATGTATTGTGCCCAAAGGTCTAATATCTTTGTTGTGAATTGTTGATTTGCAGCCGCAGGAGAAACAATCGGCGCACTCAGTTTCAGCTAATGAGTGTTAGCACAAACTGACCGGAGCTCCACTAAAATATAGGACGCTCACTTTAAAAGAGGGCAAAAACTCCTGCTATAGCTTCTTTCACATCAGATATTTTTAATTAATTGACGTAAATTATGTAGAAATATAATAATTTATTTATGAAAAGCATCCATGTGGGTGTAAACTACAGTTTAATTTTCCTAGTTTTAATCCTAGATAGAGTTCGTCCTCTCTGTTTTGACGGCTCGGAAGCCAAGTTTGTCTTCTGCGTCTGTTTGTGAAGATTGTCACCACACCTGTGCAAACACAGATGCAGCAGCAGATCAAACAATCTTCACAAACAGACTCTGAAGACAAACTTGGCTTCGGAGTCGTCAAACTCAGAACTAGGGAAATTAAACGGTAATTTATAGTGCAATAATAATAATAATAATATTAATAGTTTCTGTCAATATGACACTGACAATGAGAATAACTGTAACTCATCATCTCATTAATACAAAAAAAGTCTGCAGCTGCATGTTTGAATGAGTGAAACTAACTGAAACTGAGGCCAATCCACTTTTCCAAATCCATTATTTCGTATGAATCATTGTCGAGTCCAGTTGTCTTTAATTCGATCGGATTTCCTGGTCTCGCTGTACTTACTGATACATTTCACCATGTTTTTGCCACTCAGGGAGGCGTGAAGTCAACGCACAATGCATCAGAACATTACATCACATCAGATCAACATTTTTAACATCTGAATATAGTCGCATATTGACCGACAATAGCACTTCTTCAGCACGTCACCGTGTGTCACGCCAACGGGCTGAATCAAAACAAAGCAATGCGAGGTTTACTTAACGAGCTTCACGCAGCAGATACGTGACATTCGATACAATGAGCCTACTGAATGGAAACGATCTGCGGTCAGCCCGTCAGAGTGGGAGGGTGCGTGGCTCGTCATCGAGTTTCATCCTGCGTGAAAATCCCCTAGTGTAAACTTGTCCGTCAGGTCGGGGCAGCAAGAAACGATGAAACTTTTGACAGCTTAAAGTGCCTGATGGGATTACAAAGTGCCCAAATCCCTGTCGTTTGGGTTCACGTCCTTTCTTTTCTTTTATTGTTATTATTATTATTAGAAAAGGAGCTAGAGGGGAGAAGGGCAGATGGAATGACACTGGGTTTCCATTTGCTGCACACAAAGGGGGCCTCCCCAGGACCACTACGTTGACTGAAGGCCCAGCACAAGCCCAGGGGCTCAACAGAAACTAGAAATCCTCTCACAGTTCTGAGGAATGCAGAACTGAAAATCCACACTCTTTCCATCTGTAGCCTAGTTTCTGATGTATCATTACATTTAAACAGAAATATAGAAAATTCCAATACTTTAAAGCGACATTGTATATGGATGATCCGGGGTTCTTAAGGTTGGGTGAATATATTACGGCGGTAATTAAGTTATGGACCCAGTATTTGAAGGCAGTTACAGCCAGAGAACATGTTATGCTTAAATAAACCCTTGATTCTAGAGATTAGTTTACATTTTTCTTTCCACTCAGTAATCTTCTAAGCTATTATAGCCTTTTGTTTGGCTGAGAACTTTGTACGATCTTTTAGATCGCAGATTAGTTTCTACACACACAAACACACACAAAACAACAACAACTTGACAACAGCTCCATCCGGAAGGACTAAGCCTTTTTGAAATGTCATCGCTACGCTTTGTTTAAGAACCCAGCGTTTCAAAAGCAGAATTAAGAAGAATTACCAAAAAAAAAGAACTAAAAAACGGTTCATTGCACCTTTTGATGACTCATAGTAACTTATATCTGTTAATAATAGTGTCATATTCTTGTCACTTTACTTAGCGCTGACAAATAGCACTTATGATATTGCATGGCTGTTTATAACAGTGTGCTGTAGGGAGATGTATTCATTATTATAACTTTATTACATATACTTGTAGCTACAGATATAAAGCAGAAAGCAAAGTAGTTATGATGCATCATAAAATGAACAAGTGACTAGGCAGAAATTGACATATTTATAATGAACTATTCAGATTAAAATTATAATCATTCATAACCAGTTGTCATAATGCATCATGAAGTTGGTTATGACGACTTGTGAATATGTATGGCGTTTGGCTGAGTTCTTAATTGACTGATGTACAGGGGATTAAACCTACTGGATCATCTCTTGTAAAGTTTTTTTTTTATTTTTTTGAGCTGTGTTAGCAATGTATTTCTAATGGTGGTAAAACCAAAAACAAAGTGTGGGTTTATAATGTGGTGTTAGTTATTAATACTGTGGCGTCCTTATGTGTGTGAGGACACCACCAGTAGCTCACTCGCAGCAGAGACCAAGACCTTCGACAAGGCCACGAGATAAATTTAAATGCGACCATATGACCAAGAAAAGGAGAAAGACAGTCTGACCCGAAGATGAAACATAGTCTTCTCTGATGGGGCCTTCTCAGTTTCCTTTTGACTTTCTTTTGTCTTTGTGGCCGCCGGTGAAAAGGCAAAGAATTTGCTTGCAGGCCCCTTTTTTGTGTCTATAATCATTATTATTCCAAACGATGTGAAAGGTTGGACATGCAGGATTGTCTTTTTTGTAGTAGTAACATAGTCTTTCCATTAATGATGAATGTAATGAGGCATCTTATGATGTGATGTGCACCTGCACAAAGTATCATAAATACACAGATCAGGCATAACATTATGACCACCTTCCTAATATTGTGTAGGTCTCCCTTGAATCATCATCAGAGAATGGACAGATACTTGATCAGGTTGGGTTCTAGTAAATCCGGAGGCCAGGTCAACGCGCTGTGATGCTTTTCACGTTTTTGTGTGTGCATCCTAGTGGGGATGACTGCTGCCATGGGTTTAGGGTGGGGGTGTCGGGTCTGGTCTGGTCTAGGTCGGTGCTGCATGTCTACGCAAAAGTTTCCCAGCAGACCACTGAAGCGTCACAAGATGGTTTAAATGTTATTTACTTCTCCTGTCAGTGGTCGTAATGTTGTGGTCTGATCCGGGTATGTTAATATTAACAGCAAAGCATTATGGGTAAAATGCAATTTAACAGTAACTGCGACGATCAGTAATGTTCTGCAACCAACAGATCGATTTATTAATTCTTGTTACATCATATGAGTGTGCATCTCCACACCAAAGAGGCAGCATCTTTGCAGAGAGCCTGAGCCGAGCTTCACTGTCAGGCCTCCAGTGTGTGTCATCATAAACCACAGTCTGTCTGCTACAGTAATTCACGTGTGTATACAGGCTGTGTAGATTTGAACACAATTTTTCTACGGAGAGCCACAGGAACACAGCAAATTAATTCCCAAAAAGGGGAAGAAAGAAAATTACCAAAACCTAATAATAATAATAAAAAAAAAATATATTTATATATATGACACATTCAATACAACTGACAATCATACAAATTTGAAACCTTAGAAAACTATACACGATTGTGCTTGATGTAATTTCTGCATTTCGAAATTTTTCACATAAACGCAGACCCATTTTTTTTTTTTCCTGTTCAGATTCAAATGAGCATATATCCAGAAACCCCCGAGTCAAATTGTTTTGGGGGCAGAGCCATGAGTGAGAACACAACCTTCCATGTCGCGGCTTAAATGGTGAAATTATATTAAACTGAAGTGTTAATATTCAGAGGAGACGAAGCCAAACGCAGAACGGAAACTATCGAGGGTGCATCTACACATTTCTGCGCATCTCTGCCAGACGAAAACAAAATAAATTTGCATATCACACTTTCCCAAAGCCACTTAAATGCTTCCTTTACGCGTCCTTACGTGTATATATAATATACAAAAACCCTTCTACAAATCTTTATCACAACGAGGAAAACGACTGCAGGTGAATAACAATAATAATAATAATAATAAAAAAGTTAATTTGAGATATTTCACTTTGCTAGTTCAGAATGACGAAACTAGAGGATTGAAACGGATCTCGTTCCACACGAGGAATAATATGTAACAGAGACGCTGCGTTTGCCCTGACACTGACGCTTTCTGAAATCAGCTTTAAAGACATTCAAAAATATGCAGCAGAGACGTTAGCATACGGTTAACTCGGGCCAGTTTCCATGGTTACATCCTCCGGGTCGCTCCGAGCCCGAGCCGTGGTCGGAGGAAAAAAGAAAGAGGGCGCTCTTCCGGACTTCTCAGAAGATGCACAAATAAATAAAAGGCGTGGAGTCTTTATCGGGTCGCCCCCTTAAACCTTTAAAACGAAGAGGAGACGAGAGCGAACCCACCCCAGAAAACACCGGACACACATTAGTGTTTTATGTACCTCCACTGCCTGCACTTCTGGCTTCTGACAGGTCAGCCACCGAACATGAACACCACTCTTTTCCATTTTTATTTTTTGTGTGTTCATACAGGCCTTTTTTTTCTCCTTCCTCCCTTCCTTCCTCTCCTTTGTTTCCTTTCTTTCTGAAGACTGTAGAGGTAGTTTCACATTCAAAAAAAAAAAAAAAAAAAGAATCGATGCCACAAGCTGTAACACGGACACCATGAGCATCATGTTAGATGTTGAAAATTAAAAGAGCAGGAAGCCAAAACGAACAAATGGCATCAACGGAGCGTAACGAGGGGCCTCGCAATTTCCATTTCCATATTCACAAATCTCACTCTCTAGAGTTGAGCTGTGAAGGCAAAGTAGAAGTGAAAGGTTCTGGGGAGGGACTGGGCCGGGAGACGTGACCAGGTCCCCAGTAGAGTACGCAGGCAGGCAGGCAGGCAGGCCGGCAGGCGCCCGTCTCTGGCGGAGGGTTACACACCAGGAGGAAGATAAGTGCTGTGGAGGCGAGGGAGGGGGAGGGTGGGTTAGAGCTGGAAACCCTCCATGGGTGCCTCCGGTTGTTGGAAGATGAACTGGCCTTGATCCTGGTCCACGTGCGGAGCCAGGCTGGCGTCCTCCTCCTCCACGCCGAAGTAGTGTTCAATCAGGTCGAAGGCCTTCTGGTAGATCTCCTGGTTCTCGTGGCTCTGCAGAAACTCGATCTTATCCAGACCTGCACACACACACACACACACACACACATAAACACAGATTCTTATTCGTTTGAACTTCACGCTACACAAATATGTTGCACAAGTAAAACAGGAGGTGCGGGTGGAGGAAGGGGTTCTCAGGGCCGGTTCAGAGACATCTGAAGGTGGTCTGAGTCACATTAAAGACACATCTATACTCAATCCTGCTCAATCATTCAGAAAAAAACTCCCTGCTATTATAAATGATCACCAGAAAAAGAAAACAATACATCATGTGTGTTCATTAGTAATGAGAGACCTGTAAAATATTCTGTCCTTCTAGCTGTTAAGTTACTAAATATAAAAAAAGTAAAGAAAGTATTTAACACGACTGATTCTATCACTAAATAACGCGTTAGAATGTGGTTAATTATTGATGCCATCATAAGTTACCATTTCCTCATTCACCTCTGTCTTTATTTACATTTATTACTAAAGACTGAAGCGCATATTGAAGCTTTAACTAACTTCAGGGTGGAAATCAGCAAATAATAATTTACTGTGTGAATAGAAAAGTCTTGACGCACGCACATAACGCAGCTTTGATCGTGGTTGTTAGCAGCAGCAGTAAAAATCCATTACAGGCAGACGGCGTTATAATATTATACTGCGACCCAGATTATGTTTATTTACGCACATAGTGCAGAAAACTTAGATCAGATCTGGTCATTTACAATTAGATATTAATTCATTAATGCAAGATCTGAACAGACCCTCTGAAACAGCTGAATTCACTATTATATATTTATATTTTATATTGGTTTCTGTTACCAGACGAGAACAGAAAAAGTATGAAAGTTACTCAAACACAAGCCATTAACATGACCATCTAATCAGCTGCAATTATCAGGCTTCTGTCATTTGCTGTGTTTGCATTAACTCTAGGAATGTGTAAATCCTGAATATCACAATAAAAAAAATGAAACTTAAACAAAAACAAAATCACTAAAACACTTTTACACTCTCATGAGGTGGTTTTCCAGATGTATTGATATAAAAGTTTATCGCAAAAGTGCAGAGGAAACACTTTTTTCACATTTCCTTTCACCTTTCAATGGAAACATGTACGTGTAAGTGCAATTGAAATTTCAGAGATGACGCTTTTTAAAACTAGTAATGGAAATGCAGCTATATAAATCTGCTGCTACTGCTAATCTGCTGCTACAAATCATGATGCTACGACTGCAACAACGACGTTGGCTTTAACTTATTGCGCTCTGCACAGACCCTGTCAGGAAAGTTCTGGGAGGCTGAGACTGACGCTGATATCGCCTGCTGTCAACAAGCGTATTCTAGCTTTCTATAAAGTTAATGGACAGTGTAGCCTGAGTGTTCTGTCTCGTGGAGTATTTGCTTGTTAGATGTGTGCTGTCCTGCAGAGCTGTACCATAAGCCTCCTCGATGAGAGCGCAGTATGGGTTGATGCCCGTCCCATTTTTCTTGGCCTCCTGTTCTCCCAGCCTGAGGATGTTCTCCAGCCCGTTCAACGACACCTGCACGATCTTAGAGTCCATCACCGTCAGCAGGTCACACATGGGTTTGATGACATTCAGAGAGACCAGATATCTGCAGAAACAAAGAAATAATTTTTAATAGGTTGCTTCCTGTTGCAGTGAAACAGAATGCCACTCTTCTCCTGATGGTGGATTCATGAACATTAACATTAAACTAATCTGATGGGGGTTTTAGTTGTTTTGAAGTTTCCCTTGGTTCCTTTGTGACCTCTCAGACTATTATGGCTCTTACTTTTTGAGTGATCTTTGTTGGTTGGTCTCTCCTGTGGAGGGTAACAATTGTCATAAATCTCCATGTGTTCACTATCTGTCTGACTGTGGGTATAGAGATGGATTTGTAACCTTTTCCAGCTTGATGGCCAAAAACAATTATTTTTCTCAAGTCCTCAAAAAGCTCCATTATCTGTGCCATCACACACTTCAACAAAGATGTTGTGAAGATCAGACCGGGACAAATCACTGATATTTTTACTTAACGACATCTGAACCTCATTAATTCACTGTCCTTAGCGGACGAAAAAGTCCATGTCCAAACACGGCAATAATAAATATAAAAAATTAACTGATTAATATTTTTTTTCCAGATTATTTCTGCATAAACCTCTTAAACCCTTCAGCACTTTACAAAACTACAAAAAAAAAAATCAATCATTTGGAGGAATTTTAACCCTTTAAATGCCAGTTTGATTACTTGAAGTCGCTGTTGTTTTTTTGTCTTAAAAAAAAAAGAAAAACATGAAAAATTGTCTATTTTCCGTAAAACTAATGTGGGTGGCTGGAGAATGTTTTTCAGATCGGTCTTAGATTTGACCCAGTTACCTAAAATATTGATTTGATTGCACCATTAGTTTTTGTGTCGCATCAGATTTAAAATTTATTGCCCTCTTGTCTCATTGACTTCCACTATAACTACATTTTTTAATCTCTCAGCTCTCATAGTCTCAGCTATGGCACAGTATAATCATTTATTCTGAAATGTTAGAGTTTCATTCATAAGAAAAATGGTCAAATTTGTCATTTTTAGTATTCAACAATAAATTCCCCATTATAGGGCCTATGCATCAAATGTTTTTTGTGCTTGTGTTATTGAGGTCAGCAGGCTATTTTGGACAAAAATGTCCCTAAGGTTGCCTGAGGGCTAGAAAGTGCTTAATTCTGTGCCTCAGATATGTAACAATGGCTCATTTTTCCTTAATAAACAAATACCAAAGCATAATTTCATTTGGTCTACAGCAATAAGTGTGTGGGAGGTGGAAAAGCATCAATTTCACCATCACTTCAGCTCGTCACAGCGAACCAGAGGTCCAACATAAATACCTTATTTGTGCTCGAGTTCCCCCGGAGGTGGCGTTAGTGATGGCCCACGCTGCCTCCTTCCTTGTACGGAACTCGGCTTTCTGAAGGATCTCAATAAGCACTGGGAAGATGTTGGCATCGATCACATTCTGGTATTGAGAAGAAATGTTGTCAGTCACACAGTAAAAGCCTCTTATTATCGTGTGTACAAACACTCAGGTGAAGCAGTCATTCATTACCTGAATCTGAGCTCTGTTTCCTGCTGTGATGTTGGACACGCTCCAGCACGCCTCCTTCTTGATGGACTCCTTGGGACTGCTGAGAAGGTGGAGTAAACACGGCAGAGCTGAACAGTTCAAGATTACCTGAAATGACAAAAAGTAGACGAATACATTAAATGTTTCCCAGCAGAAGAATGAAACTGTCGCACAATGATTAATGTCATTCACTTCTCCTGTCAGTGATTTTAATGTTGTGGCTGATCGGTGTATATGTTTGGGAGACGTACTGTAGCTGTTCATATTCAGGTTACAGTGTTTATAGTAACTAAAGCGCACACAGCGCAGCTTTAATTTGAAGATATTCACAGGTAAATTGTGGAAAAAGTGCAGGAAATAACGCATTTTGATACAAACGGGTTCAAATGTGATGAGACACTTGTGGAGTTTGTTCCAAGTGTGCCATTTAGAAACACAACATGAGCTTTCTACGACACTGAAACGCGCCATCCTTGTCCTGCAAAGGTGACTAATCCATTAAATTTAGATTATTCAGAATGAGTTACAAAACCTCTACTACCTGAGTCTGGATGTCATCTCCTGTTACGATGTTGCCCACTGCACGCAAAGCAGGAGACACAACTTTATAGTCACTGTGCCTATAAGAGACAGAAGAAAAAGAAAGAAATGTGTACACAGTGTATATAGATGACATTGCAGAAACACTGGCCCTGATAAGGATTTTATTTCAGATGTATCTTCACAATTCAGCCTAAAGCTAATAAAAACAACTCTTCTCCAATAATGAGGACGCGTCAGTTTCTTACATGAGCAGCTCCACCAGCCTCCGGCAGACGCCCGAGTCTATGACCGTCTGGATCTTTTCATTTGGACCGTCAGACAGGTAGGACAGAGCCCAGCAAGCATCAGCCAACACATCTGGGTCACTGCTGAATAGAAGCCTGGACAGAACGCTGAGACAAGGAGACACCTGGCACGATTACAACAAAGACACGGAGGGTAGTTCAATATCAGAGTTGGATGAACCGCACAGGAATTAACGGTGCAATGCAAAATAAAAGCAAATGAGTATGTAAATTTAGTCAAGGACGAAAGCACTCACTTTGGCAAAATCTGGAGGTGGGTTCTTCCCTCGGCACAGGTTCGACAGGGCCCAGACTGCGTTGCGTGTTGTTGTGAGGCGGTTGGATTTAGCGAGGAGCCTAGTCAGGAGAAAGTAGGGTATAGTACATGTCACGTGTTTAATGGATTCAGACCAAACAGAGAAAAGGACACTTACTGCTGTAGAGACGGCAGGATGTCACAGTTGAGCACGTAGTCTCTGCACTCAGCGTTGTCTCCGGCTATATTCCCCAACGCCCACACTGCCTGTAACGCAACACACAAGTCAACATGCTTCCACTGCGCTGCACACTGACTGTACCAGGCTGCATGTGCAAGAACAACAACCCTGTGTCGTTATTAAGTTTGTTTATGTTGGAGCGGATTTCACCTGTTCCTGAACATCCTCGTATTCAGAGTTCAGCAGCTCAATGAAAATGGGCACGGCCCCCGTTTCGATCACCACCTTGGTGTGCAGGAAGGTACCAGAGGCGATGTTGGTTAATGCCCAAGCTGCTTCAAACTGTGGGAAAAAAAACAAACGCAATCAGTTTTGCTGCTGCTGCTGTATCAGAACCATAAACAGCAGCGTTTGAAGATTTGTTGTGTCCACAGGGAATCACACATGACAACACTGAGGATAAAACACTGGAGCTGCCTCAAAGATGCTAAATCTGCTTCTATATCAAAGTCATTACAATCCTCACCTCACCAGATTAGAAAGGGTCACCTGTTTCTTTAAGACACCCAATCAAAGGAGATCGCTACACACAGCTCTCCTATCTTGTTAATGCAGTCGATACTTGCTTACTGTTGTAACGTAGTTTGCCATCACATGAAGCGCCAATAAACTGAACTCCAGTAGCCAGTGAATAGATTGCGGTTAAAGTTCAGGCCTCCCAGTGACTGAGCTAATCGTAGCTTCATGCACACAGGCCTGTGCTGTGTCCTGAGATGTTCACCTGCAGTGTGCAGTTTTCACTCCTCTTCAGAAACTCCACAAAACGAGACACGACACCGTGAGTGGAAATGACCTCGTCTATGGGTGGGTTGGGCTCTGCAAAAAAAAAAAAAAAATAAAAAGAGGAGAAAATAAGTCATCTCTACTTAGAACGTTTTAAAGATGGATTAACAAATGTGCTAAAAGAGATCAGAGGACAGTTTAGTTCAGTGTGACACTGAGCTCAGTAACTGCTAGTTCACCTAAATTATGCAAATTATGTGTTTCAACACAAACCTTTGGAGAGTAACTTCCTGAATTTCTGTGTGGCAATAAGCTGGTGGTCTGGGTCTTCGGAGAAGATCATCTGAATCATATCCGGCGTTATGACTGCATCCTGTACAATCAACCATAAGGTAACTATCCAGACTTTATCATGTTCATGTCAGATTACTAGCGAATAAATTTAAAGAAGAAAGAACACGTTAAACCAACACTCACACTTGTGACAGGCACTGTGGAGCTGATGTCTGGATCCTGGATGGGACAATCCAGCATCGATTCATCAGTTGAAGGTACGGACACATTTCTCCTCTTGAACAGCTGCGGGTGCAGAAGGTCGAGGTCACGTGACAAGCCTCCAGTTTATATTTTTACCACTTTGCTGCGAGCACTAAAAATACGCTAGCCCTGTTTTGTGTATTAAAGCTACAGCGCCAGGCTATTGTTGAACATTTGTTACATTTCACTTCCTGCGAGTTCACACTTTGCTGATTATGTTAATCAATGACCGGTAACTCGCCCTGCATTTTGCAGCATGTTTGAGCGTATCTATAGTAACACTCCTACACTGGTGCACAGGTAACACTTCAATTACCTCAACCAGCAATAAATGGTTTGCAGGAATTTAAAGGAGGAGGAGAAAGAGGAAAGCAACGTTTGTGCTGCAGACAGAGCAGCCTTGTAACTTTGACTATGGTTCAGAACTATGACATAAAACAATCTTCAATGTGTGTGTGAGTGTTTACCTGCTCCTCTCTTTTCTGTTTGCGGAGCTGGATCCCTTCCTCCTCTCTCCTTCGACGCATCTCTTGAGGATTCAGTGCTTTGTTCTTGTAGCTCTTCATCCTGTAGTTGTCTTTCCCAGGACTTGCCATGATGGCTGAGGAGTCAGGAAGATTGACGTGTATTTATCGAATGTCGACATCGTCATCGTCATCATCATCATCATCATCATCATCAGTGTTAACCACATTTTATTCTTAAGGATAAAACGTCCACAGTTTTGTTAACTTGTTAAAACAGTTACACACATCTGTTACAGCAACGTTCTGTCACTGCTACACAAAAAATTAAGAACATACACAAAACACTGGCCGTGCAAAACTCAAGCGGAAGTAAAGCAATAGATGAGTTGTGAGTGCGAGTCAAAACTCAACTTGTACTTTCAGAAATTTCACCAAACTGACTTGAAACACAAACACATTCATTTCCACTGAATTGAGAATTATATGAGACTTAGACTTGATTTTGATGGAAATCTAAATGACAAATAAAGTCTGTCAAAGTAATATTAGAAAATTATGAAAGGAAATATCAGGACATCTGTCCGAGCTGAATCTTAAGATTCACAAATGGGTCATACTGCAAGACAATTAGCTCAAAGTCCAAGAGACGACTGATCTGAATTTACCAGAAACATTTAGACGCTGTTATCGCTCAACAAAGGGGTCACACCTGATACTAAAAACAACTTACTTTTACAACTCAATGATCAGGTAACAAGAATTATTGAAAAAAAAAAATGAATCCACAAGCATAATATTTAAGTTTCATAAGTCTGAGTTTTCTTATGTTTATACAGAAATGTAGAAATGTCTGAGGATTTCACAAGCTTTTAAGCTTCATTGTATCCATTGCAAAAAAAAAAAAAAAAAAGCTGATATGATTTAAAGAATAAAATGGATTACGTTGCCTGGAATAACACAAGATTTAATTTAGCCACATTTGAAAAAAACAGAGGCCAAAGTCTAATCTGCAGATTCCGAGAGCAAGTCCAGAGGAAAATGATGCAGAGAAACAAATGTACAACTTTGGTTTTGTGCGTGCTTCTTAATCTATATGTGGATTCCCACTTCCCTAAAAGAATTATTAACAGAAGATGCAAAACAATTCAAAACTGTGCAGCATTTATTAATAACTTCTATTGTTGACACTGGGTCATTTACATCAGAGTGTGATGAAAACATTTGGTAGGACAATATTTTATGTAACTAATTTAGTATAAATGTTTGTCACAATGTGACCCTGGCTTGTTTCCGCTTATATGTTTCCTTATTATTATTGTTCTTCTTGTATTCTTCGTATACGTTGCATGACTGTTCTTTGTATACTTTATGCAAATATATATATTTTAAAATAAACAAAACAAACAACCAGTCGTCTACAGGAAAATAATCACACAACATTTCATAGACGAGGACTCACACTAAGCTGCACTTTATTTACATTATTTACATTTTCTCTGTAATTTTTTTGGCAAGTGATTTACTTAAATGTCTGTGTATGATGTGTGTGCCATCTAAGGCGGAAGTCAGAAATTGCAAAACGCAAAATTTCGTTATGTTCTCACAATGACATTAAAGACTTGATTCTTGATTCTAATCGTGTTGTCGTTGCGGTATTAGCTTGCACGGCTAACAAGTGCAAGCAAACTAGACACTTCTCACTCAACATGACTATTCACCAGCACTTTAATTTACTGTGTGTCTGTAGCTCTCATCTCCATCCCGAGGCACAACAAGAAAGAAATGGGCTAACCTTATTTTGAGTGAGTAATTACACCAGCTCAATTAATAAACTAGCCCCACGGCTAGGTGACGAGCTAATGCCGCATCGCACCGGATGTAATGTCCGTGCATGTCGTTGCAATGACAGCAACATTAGTTCACTGTAACGCATTTCCATTGCACCGATTCTCACACAGAAGAGACAACGTACCTGGAAATTTCGAGTATTTAAACTCGACCGACTCCGCAGCTCCGCAACTGTCCCTTAGACCAAAATGGCGTTCCGCTAATTTTCCCAAGATTCCCTCGCATCAACAACGCCTCTGATCGCAGTGCGCATGCCCACTCCGTTCTCCACCCTTGACATTCTTCTTCTCCTT
The DNA here is from genome assembly GCF_022458985.1 of Mugil cephalus. Taxonomy (NCBI): domain Eukaryota; kingdom Metazoa; phylum Chordata; class Actinopteri; order Mugiliformes; family Mugilidae; genus Mugil; species Mugil cephalus. The sequence goes on along the minus strand of NC_061780.1, from coordinate 22,657,889 downwards.
CATATTTCGGGCAGTTTTGACGCCACTGGGCGCATTACTGCCCCTGGCAGGTTAGTATTAAAAACAATGACAGGCACATACCGGCCACAACATTGTGACCACAAGGGAAATTGCTTGATCACGAATGCTAAGGAAATCTTTCCTGCCTCAAGCCCTTCAGCTGTTATGCTTAACAGCTTTCTTTTTTCTTTCTTTTTTTTTTTTTACATTTTTTTTTTTTTCATTTTACGCTTATTTAAGTTCTGTGTTTTGATGCAAATTCTTCTTTTGTGTATTCATACTTGGCCAATAAAGCTGAGTCAGATTCTGAACTCTCTGGATGTTTTTTTTATTTTTTTTTTATTGGTTGTAAATATTTTAGTTTTTGGTTATTGGTTGTAAATCCATTTCATTTCACTGCAGTTAATTTATTTGTATTCACTTATGTTACGTAATTCACTTATTGTAAATACTGTGTATATAATATATTGTGCTTTTTCCATTTTTTTTTGTATATTTAATTTTAATACTATATATTATGTGCGGTGTCAAGTACAACTGTGAAATTTCGCAGTTTGGGATCTATCTAGCTTAGTTGCACATAAAAAAACTCTAACGAACCACAAGTAAAAGAAAGATAAAATAAGATTAAAATAAAATAAAATAAAATAAAATATAGGTGAAATCTAGTGGGGAAAAAAATAGAAAACTGTACAAGAAGTAGAGACGGAAGAATCAGAACCAACAGATATAAAAACTCTTTTGTGCCATTCTACTTTATTGTATAAATATCCATAGATAACACCCACTGTTTACTGCTTTTTATTGTTTTCAACAATGCCTGAAAAGTAAGCAATCTTTTTATCGTGTGTGTGATTGTATATGATTTGTACTATTCTATCTGCTGCACAACATTGGGGGACAATAATGTAATCTGAACTACAAAACTACTATGTAAAATGTGGATGTAGTAAACCCTCCTATCCTGCAGGCGGAAGTAATGCGCCCAGTGGCACCAAACCTGACAACAACACCACAAATAACAAGGCGAAGAAGAAGAAAGAAACCAACTGCTCGTCTCATTCAGTTTCTATTCTCTCCAGTTTCGTTTGGATTTAAACGTAAGTACGTTTCTAACACACCTTTCGATGGTTTGATAATGTAGCTTCTTAAAAAACCTTCAAGAATCCGCTTAGTCCCACTTTATTTTGTCACTTGTTCTTTGAGACTAAAGACTGAGGTTAAATAAACCATTGTTGCAAGAATGCTGTGACATAATAAACTGCATTGTATATGTTATGTGTGTGTTCAAGCCTGGAACTTCATAAATGCCACAGCATCTTCCAAACTACCTTCAATGGTTCATGTAACGTGATAAAAATGTCTACTACCTGAGAATACACACAAACAACCCATAAAAAAAATGAGGTGAAAATATTTAATCGTGCATTAATTTACTCAAGAAATTAAATCATTTGTACGTATCTATGAGGTGTGAGAGAATATGAGTACTTGTTTTCAGTATCTGCAGAAAAATACATCAGCTAGACATCTCCAGTGACTTCCCATGAAGAATTTAAGACTTAGACCTTAGACAGACTTCAATTATCCACAAGGGAAATTGGTTGGTCATAGTAGTTTAGTTGTTAAAGAAAGGTGAACAGTTGCACAGCTGGATAGAGGAGGGTATGAAAGAAGTTGTGCAGCGTTCACTATGGGAGCTGGAGAATGAGCTCCTATTCCCCTCTGGTGGTGCTTTGGTGTAGTGGATGGGATCGGTTGTCCAGGTTGGAGATTAGTGTCCTCATTTAGACAAACATCTCCAATTCCATCTCCAATCCTACTGATGTCCTTTTGCTGGTACAACTCCCCCAACAAACCACATCAAAGTACAGGGCACTCGATACAGCAGACCGGTAGAAAGACTCTAGTAACTCGCTGCACACATTAAAAGACCTGAGCTTCCTCAGAAAGTAGAATCTACTCAGACCCTTTTTGTCCACAGCATCATTGTTGTCCTTCCAGTCCAGTCTGTTGTTCATGTAGAGTCCCAGGTACTTGTACTTGCGGTCCACTACTTCCACCTCCAGACCCTGGATGGTGATGGGCTCCATTGGCGTCCTCTTCCCCCTGAAGTCAATGACCAGGTCCTTGGTCGTTGTCCACATTCAGGAGCACAGAACCGCTTCATATCTGACATGTTGCTGGGTTTCCTCACATGAGCTTCTTTCTTCAGATCCTCCCACAACATTTCTATTAGATTAAGATCCTTTGATTTGGCTGTTCCAAGACGTCTTGTTTTTCTTTTAACTGTTCCTTTTTTTGAACGACTTGTGTTCATGTGGCCGTTGACCCAGTTTCCCTTCAGACTCAGCTCATGTGCAGATGTCCTGACATTTTCTTGTTCAAACCGTCCTGGTCCAGAGGCAGAAAAACAGGCCCAACGAAGGACTTCACCACCCACATGTTTGACGGACAGGATGAGGCTTTGATGCTGGGATCCAGTATTTTTTTGATTTGTTTTGTTTTTTTCATTTCCAATCGCGACGCCTCTCATTTGAACCCAAAAAACATCTGCTTCGGTTTCATCGGTTCATAAAACATTTTCCCAAAAGTCTTCTGTTTTATCTTCGTGATGCAAAAAGCAGACGGGCGTACATTTTCTTTTTTGGGGAGAAGTGTCTTTTGGAGATAAATATAACACAAACACACATTACTGTATATTAAAAGCAGATCAAATGCCTTCAAGGAGAAAAAAACAGCCAAATCATTCATGACTAAAGCTTCGCTTTTTAAAAAGATGCTTATCAATGCTCAACGTATTTACATTTAACCAAATTCATGTTTTAATTCTAATCATTTTAATTCTTATTCCCATAGGAAAGAGGTGATACCAGTCTGCGTCTGTAGGCAGCAACAATGCTTACTTGTGACATATGCGGTGAAGTGGTTATGTTGGAAGAGGATATGAAGACGCATCTCCTCCTGAGCCACCTGGAAAACGACATGTGCTGTCCTCTGTGTTCCCTGTCCGGAGTGTCCTATGATGAACTCTGTTTCCACATCACATCTGCGCATCCAGAGGAGCAGCGCGGAGTCCAGGGCCAACGGGATTTCACATCCAGTTCCGGCCGCTCCGCTGGAACAAACACCGGTGGGAGCGAGAAGCCAAAAACAAAAACTCTGTCCTGCTTGGCTGCGGCCAGCTGTGATACAGCTGCTGAAGAAACACCCACATGCGTCACTCAGAAGTCTCCCAGGAGCAGTAATGAGGACAATCACGGCGTCAGATCTGAGCACAAACCAAAACATCCACAGGCTTCACCCAGAAGAGGTGGTTTGCAGTTTTTCTAAACCCTATTTTAAATGTTTAACCAAGCATATAACTGAACTGTCCTGTATTTATTCCAGAGAAGCTGTTCTCCTGCCCCATGTGTCCATTAGTGTGCAGTAGCCCTTTCATCCTGCAGGAGCATATTGAGGTTCATCTGCAGGAGCAGAGCTCAGCTGAAGGTACTTTTTTTTTTCAGCCTGAGATTTAGCTTCTTTTATAACCACATCCACTGTTCAGTTGTTGTTCTCAGCACATAAAATACAGTTCCGTTTCTCAGGCTGCCCAAGAATAAATCCCACAAACAGAAATACAGTCTGCAGTTATTTGGAAACTGGAAAAACGCCTGCTGGTACATGAGCGGTGTGTACAAAATGCAAGATTGTTTAGAGAGGTACAACTAAAGCTGGCAGATTCAGTGTAAACTTGAAAAAAAAAAGCATGCTTCACAAGAACAAGCATGATGAGGCTGCAAACAAGGGGGGAAAGGACACATTGCAAAAACAGCATTACAAGAAAGAAGCAAAATGTTCTTACATTCAATTAAATCATCTTGTATTAAGAAAAAAAGTCTGTCAGTGGGTTAACCTTTTTTTTTCCCTTGACAAAAATTCTTGCGCAAAGTTATTAAAATAAGCACAAAGTTCTTGTTACTGAACAAAATGATGTATTTCTATGATACAAAGATTGCTGGACTGCCTCAGAATTTAAAGGTTGATGTAATTAAGCCTTTACTTTAAGTTGAATTTCGTGATGAACGAGGCAGAAGTTATAAACCCCTGACATGAATCGATGTATTTAAAATGCATTTGCTCTAATAGACCTTCTGGTGTGTTTCGTAGGGGAGAGTGGCATCCGTGTGCCGCTGTGTAGGTGCACATAATGTACATTAGGTGCATGCAGAATGAGTAAAATATACAGAGTTGTAAAAAAAAGGAACAGGGTTTTACCTCGACACAACGGAGACACTGACACGGATCAACAACCTGAGCAAACTGCATTGTTCTGTCTCCTCCGTTTGATCCGATGCTGCAGAAAGCCTGGACTCTGACCTGAAGCTGGCCAGGCAGCTCCAGCATGAGGAGGAGCAGAGGAGGAGGCAGGAGGAGGCCCAGCAGGAGAGAGAGGAGTTCAAGAAGCTGCAGGTCTGGACTCTACTGTGCAGAACTTTACATTTATGGTCCGTGATACTAAATATCTGCTGTATTTCAGTAACAGTCACAACTGTTCTGGAGGCACAAGATATTAGGAAGGTGGTCATAATGTTACGCCTGATCAGTGCATGCTGCTAAGTAACACACATGTAATCCATATGATATTATGGACGTATATAAACAGTCATCATACCAGGCCACCTCCTTCTGTGGCTCCATGGTCCAGTTTTTCCTTCCTACATCAAACAAACAATAATTAAAACCACCAGAACAGATTCTGTATTAATTTTTTCCAATTTTATTTTTATTTATTTATTTTTTTTGATCAGAGGCAGTTTGGTTTGGATGGCAGGGGGGGCTACCGCAGGCAGACGGAGAGGACGATGGAGGGAGCTGTGGCCAGAGGCGTCATGACCCCTGCAGAGTTCCACTGTAAGAGGGCGGAGATGATGGAGATGATGGCGTCGGGGGTGGACGACGGCAAAACCAGGACACAAGGTATGAGGTCAATGTGCAGCCACAACTCTGCTGCAGCACGACACTACTGACGCACACCTGTGACTCTGTATCCATCTCAATCATTCATAGCATTCGGCTGCAGTATGTCCCCATTAAAACCACATTTAATAATAATAATAATGTGTTATGTGACAGAAGACTGCAGTTAATTCATAAACATTAACAATTTCTACTGTCTCCAAGCCAGAAGCACTTTCACACTTGCTTTTTATTTTTATAGCAACGATCTGTAAATGGTGAACAGCAATTGTGTTGCAGCAGTGTCACTGTCATGTTGCATATTTTCAGTGTGTTTTTTAGGTATGTTTATGTTTATGTTTATGGCAGTTCCATGGCCACCCTACATGTTTGATATTTAAAGAATTAATATGTGAACCTGTGTAATTTTTGAATACATAATATTGAATGCAAAATGCTAACAAAAATGTGTATTTATAAACAGCACTAGGATGCGTTTAATATAGAACACATATAGTAAGTAGGAGGTCCCTACTTAATCTCTCTTAATGTCTTATTAATATTGAAAGAATACTTTTTCGTGAATGAATGCGTCGTTGTCTTCCTCTGTGTAGGCGTGACCAGAGCCTTGTACGATCACTACCAGGCCGAGTGCAGAGACCTCGTCCATGTGTGGCTGAGCGCTGACACCGACCACTTCTGCTCCTCAGCGGGGGACAAAGGCTGGGGCTGTGGATACAGAAACTTCCAAATGCTTCTCTCCTCGCTGCACAGACTAGACGCGTATTCCCCGCTGCTACAAGGTGCACCGTCACACTGCGTTAAATATCAGACCTAAAAACTCTGTGAATGTTCCTTGTGTTTCTGATTAAGGTGGTTATATTGTTATGCCAGTGTATATAACTATAACTATAATAAACATAACTATTTGCAGTACACAGAAATCAAAATAATGAAACTATAAATGAAACCTGGAGACCTGTTCGGAGCTGATAGTTGAATGACAATACATGTTGTTATTTTTAAAGTAACTCTGGTCTCTGATTATGTACTTGGCGTAGGTTGTAAATTTAACCCACAATGGTCTTAAATTCCACTTGTTCAAACCTGCACTTACTTTTTTCTAACAATAGTGATCCTTTCCTCTGCTAGAGAACACAATACCCAGTATTCCTCAGGTGCAGAGTATGGTCGAGAAGGCTTGGAAAGAAGGACTGGACCCGCAAGGTGCATCCCACTTCAACCAGCGGCTGCAGGGAACACGAGCCTGGATCGGCGCCACTGAGATCTACGTCCTCCTTACCTCACTGCGAATCAGGTGAAACCTCGGAGAGCTGAGCGTGAAGAATAGCTGACAGCTATTGGATTGTTAATCAGTGTACATGCGGCTTTGGTTCTAATGAAATTGTCAACAGGTGCACTGGAGGGGACAGGTAGACAGGTAGTCCAACTCATCTCTGAGACATCAATACGTGCTATTTGCAAACAGTTTGTTGTTTCTCAGGACACTCTCAAGAGCGTGGAGGAGACTCCAGGAGACAGGTAGTTAACTCTGAGAGGGCAGGTAGAAGGTCCTCAACCCATCAGCAGGACCTGCATCTGCTCCTTTGTGCAAGGTCCAACAAATGTGTCACTAAATAAACTTCTACCGTTATGTGTTTTCAGTGCCCGCATTATCGACTTCCACACGCCAACGGGCCCCGACGACACCCATCCCCGGCTGTTTGAATGGGTGAAACAGTACTTCTGTCAGTCCAGCAGTGGCACCAGACTGCCACCTCGACTCATCCAGACCTCCCTGCCGCCACTTTACCTGCAGTACCAAGGTACACAACAACAACAACACCTTGCAACATTTGTTTTTCTTGTCACAGAAGTTTTTACAGGCCAAACTTAATGACTGACTTAATGAACCAGTCGACCAATCTGTGCATGTGAAAAAAACAAATTATTGCCTTAATCCGACTTTAACTGGACAACTGGACTGGATTATCTAATTAAGACACTCAGGTAACGTAAAATCGATTTTCTCCAGCATGTATACACTTAATCGGACTTTTGCTGGACAATGCGTGTATGCATGGGCCAGCGTATGACCCCAGAGCAAAAACATGTACACAACACACCTGTAGAAGAAGCACCTGAGGGATAGTGCGCATCTTATCTGCAACATAAGTTGTGCACACATTACGTACGAGATTAAAAAAGCTGAACTATTATCCAGCTTGTTGTTGTCTGACACATGAACAACTCTTGTTTATCATATTATATAATAGGTAAACTGGAATATTAACCTGCTGACAAGACACATATCGCCACCTAGTGTGGAGGAGGAGGAGAACATGTTCCCGTCAGTTGTTTGATTTTCTCTGTTGCATGTAAACTGTGTTCTCCTGTAGGTCACAGCTGCTCCATCGTGGGCATAGAGCAGAAGAAGAATGGAAGCCTGTGCCTCTTACTTCTGGATCCCGGCTTCTCAACATCAGACACCAGGAAGCTCCTGAGCAGGGACACGGTCTCCACGGCCGTCCGACGCATGAGGAAGTTCCCCAGAAGCCTGAAGCACAAACAGTACCAGGTGGTGGCGGCACGAGGTGTGTTGTCTGCTGAAGAAAAACAGGTGATCGCTTGTGGAAATGAGAAATGTGCACCTTAAACTATTTAGCCGTCAGCTGTGTCTTCTGTGCTGTTTCTTTTTTGAACGGACAAAGACATGTTTTAAAACTCTTACAGTGCAGAAGTAGGATGATGTAACGTTGCATAAAATTGTCTTTATCTGTTATCTGACATCTCTTATTTATTTTACAGGTTCGCATCTTGAACTCCCGGACGTTGTGTGCTGAAAGGATTCCATGAACAAGGAGAACAGGAAGTTTTTAGTGTGATCGTTTACTGATAGATGTTATAATTTTAGTGTTTTAATGCTTTAAATAAACTATTCTTCACACTCTGGAATTATTTACTTTTGACTGTTAATGTGAACCTTACCTTATGCTTTAAGAAGCCTTGCCTCACCACGTATACCTGTCAGAGGATCACATTTAAGAGACGATAACAAACCAGTTTGAGCTAAAATAAGTACAAGTTTGAGACTTAAAATATTGGATGGTATAAGCAATTAACTCCCTTTTCTGTGACGCGTCATCGCTGTCTTTCTCTGCCTCTGCTTTTAGAACAAGTTGAACAAAAGTCCTGTGTGTAACCAGGATGAGGTCTAACAGACAGGAAGAATAACACAAGGGAATAGAATATTATATATTTATTATTATTATTTATATATGATATATAATATATTATATATATTTTATATAATATATATATATATATATGTATATATATATTTAAAAAAAAAGTATTAATCGTATCCACCAGAGGTGATTACTCAGTGGATAAAAGCAAAAATGTGTTATCAGTAGTGATGTTCGATACCACCGATTTCCTTTCCGGTACGATATCGGCGTTACCGATCCGATCCCGATACTGTGTGTAAATATACCCTAATAAATGCAAGACATACAGAGTAATTTATTTTAATTTATTTTAAACTCAGAAGTATATTGAGGCAGTGGCCTCATTTACTATAGAGCTGAGCTAATACAACAACATAAAAACCAAACAGAGACACAACCACACAAAATATGTGAAAATGCTGAATGAAAAGACCATATAAAATAGATTATTGATTAACTATTAACAACAACTATAAAATTAAAACATGCATCTAAATTCCGATTCTGTGCTCTTCCTCCTCTGTCTCATCATAAATGTCTCCTTATGTGTGTTGTGGTTTCACGAGGTTTGTTTTGTTGCCACAACTCAATAATTTCCATGACTGTAGTATCGAAAGTATCGATATTTCGATTTGAGAATCGATTTTAGAGCATAACGACCTGGTATCGGGAGCATCGATATTTCAGTATCGGTCTGCACATCACTAGTTATCAGACGGTCCTTGACAAGAGCCGATAAACTTTAGCATCATGACCACCTGCTTAACACAAACCATCTGAGGCTTGGACTCCGCTAGACCACTAAAGGGGGGCCTGAATATTTTTTTCTTTTCGTTACTTCTTCCTCATATTGTGTTAATAGTGAATCATAAAAGTTAGCGCTAACACAAAAAGAAAGGGAACTTAACAGTGTGTAGCTACTTGTCTATATCATGTTGTCACGTTGTGTGTCAGTTCTCAGACGAAGACGTGCAGAGAGTAAAAATGGCTGACTTCAGATATGTCACCTGTTAAACTCGCTTTGCACAGCACCTGACAAAAGCAAAGAAAGAAAACAACAACAACAACTGATAGTCATATTCTGTATTCATCAAAAAAATATGCACTCGCGTCAGGTCTGCGTCAATTAAAAATCAAATGTGAATTTACAAATGATGTATGTGTATGATGTATGATGTGCTGCATCTTAAATTAATTAATTTATTTCATAATTTCGTTGGTCTTATCCAGTTATAAACACGGTAAATTGTCCTGTCTTGTGCAAATAGTTGCATCGTGCAACCTCCACTCCAAATCCACAACACAGTCAGTATGTAGAGGCATGAGGCCTTCAGAGGTTATGTGGGAGAGGTCCGTGGGAGATTTGTGTTGTGCTGTCATTGTAATAATTAAAAATGGAAGAAAAAAAATGCAGAGTGCGGAATGGAAATCAAGAGAGCGGTAAGTGAAGCGGATGATGTTGATTAATGGTTTTATTGGATTAATCCCTGAAGAGCATCACTTTGTAGTGTCCATACTACAATCTGTACTCTGCTCTTGTATGTTCTTCTTTGCAAGAAGCGCAGATTCGCTTGGATCCCGTGTTGCTTATACATCAGACATCAGAGCCAAAACGCTGTTCTCACATTGTACAATCCTGTATCAGGCTCCTGCTGCGGGTTCGGTTGGGACAGCACGCCAAGTACAGTTCACCTCGCTTATCAGTTGACGCTGCCTTGACAATAATTTATTTGCTGAGGCGCGGAAGTCCCTTGTTTGTGTCTTGTTTGTGCGTAAAAAGCGCGGCGGTTGCGCATCCACACCTCTCAAACGAACACAGGGGAGGAAGGTGGGTCATCTGACACAGATATATAGCAGCACGCCGGGTTCACAAAGGTGTCAGAAAGTCTTGATACTCACGTAGTGGAGGACATGTCTCACAGAAGAGAGAACGGAGCAGGTACGTGCACTCACTGGACATTATGACTGGAAGCTTTCTGTTACACATCTTATTTTTTTTTTTACATTTATACATATATTTACTCACATGTGAGATCAAGCCAGTGAAGAAAGTCAGACCTGAAAGAATTTAAATTTTGTTTCAGCCAAAGATGCCACGGCTCAGAACTTTCAACTGGTTTTGTACAAAGGCTTCAAGTTGATCAAGGGGATCCATGATCCAGATGATGTGAACCAGATTTACGACCTGGAGATCAGAGACTCGGATGTGTTTGTTGTCACATACCCGAAATCAGGTGAGGAAAACATATAAGTTACATAACTTGTACCTTCAACAGACAGCACAACCCCGTTTGCTCCAACATGATACATGCAGTTATGCTCCACTGTGTGCAAAGCCAAAGTGCACAGAGTGGAAGACTGAGGCTCGTCTGCTCGCTTTGACAGGAACCATCTGGATGCAGCAGATCCTGCTGCTCATTGAAGCTAAGGGGGATGTGAAGGCCATTAGTAAACAGGGCAGCTACTCCAACGCTGCTCTCGTCCCCTGGATTGAGCTAAACGGCAACAGGGAGGCGTTCATCACGGCCCCATCACCCAGGCTGAGGGTCACACATCTGCAGTACCAGTTCCTGCCCGCTGCTCTGAGCCAGAAGAAAGGCAAGGTCAGCAACTTTAACAGGTGTATTTCACCTATACTTGAAAAAAAAAAGGTTCTAGTTAGCATTTTTAAGCAGTGTATAAAGAGGTTGACATTACATTATAGTGCAGTTGTGAGGAAAAGAGGTGATACCTGAGAATTTCTATATTTTATATAGTATGCAATTTAGAATAATGCATTATCTGTTAACAACCATAATGTTTTATTATAAGTAAAAGAATGAGAAGTTGCTTTTTTCAGAGGCAAATAAGTGATTTAACATTTAACACATTTTTAGTTAAATGAATGGATCTCTTTTTTCTACCTTAAAACAATACTCACATGATTACATGCACATTATATCGGATGATCCACAGATCATCCCACAGATGTTGACATATTCCGAATGCAAACTACACCAGGTGCAGTGAAAGTTTGGGATAATTTACCATAGGAATGGTATTATTGAACACTGCAAATATTAATATGAACACTAATATTGAACATTTATCTTCTACAGTTTAGGTTCATCTGAAACCTCTTTCTTGTTGCAGACCAAAATGCGTCATACGATTAAAAATCTCCAGATAACTTAGTTTAGACCAAATTCTATGTTATTCTGTCTTTCTCAATTTCTCCTCTCACTGGTATTGGTGGCAGCAGCAAAACTTCTTCAGAACCGGTATGTGCTTTGGATCTTGTAGTGTCATTCCTGCTCCTCCCTGTTCATTAACGAGGTTTATTTACTCTTCCTTCATCTGGCATTTTCCAAATATCTGGTGTGGTCGACTTGTTGCACTGTAGCCGCAGGAAGTCAAGTAATTTCATCAGCACCGAGAGGCTAATTTTGTCAAATGTATCATATGTATTTTGTAATTTGCCTAAAGTCTGAAAAGGTTCAGTTGCCAGGAAACCGGATTGCGCCACTAGTGACTGAAACTCAGAACTTTTCAGGTGATCTACGTGGCGAGAAATCCCAAAGATGTTCTTGTGTCTTACTTCCACTTTCACAAGCTGGCAAACATGTTGGAAACGCCAAAAGATTTTGACGACTTCTTTGAAAAATTCCTGACAGGAGACGGTAAGAGCAGCTCTTTTTTCCGTCGTGTCACTCGTAAAATCATCTCTGGTGTGGTTGTGACGTTGCGTTTTGTCCGTTGCAGTGTCTGCTTGCTGCTGGTTTGAGCACATTAAGACTTGGTACTCGCACAAGGATGATATGAACATGCTGTTCATCACTTATGAAGAAATGATTCAAGTAGGACCTTCAAGTCACTCCAATGTTAAGCGTCATAGGTGTGTGACCAGGAGTGGATTTGAGAATTTATCCTTATATCATGCCACTGTTTTTGTTTAGGACTTACCGTCGGTGGTGGAGAGGATCTCCGTGTTCCTGGGTAAAGAACTGACGGATGAGCAGCTGGTAAATGTGGTGCAACACAGCATCTTCAGCAACATGAGAAAGATCCCCCAGGCCAGCTATGAGGGGGCTCAAGGCAACCTGCTCAACTCCCACCAGGGAAGATTCATGAGGAAAGGTAAGAGGGCTTACTCCTACACATGATGTCAAGTCTGATTCACTGCCCCTGTCCTTTCGTTGGTGATAAATATTTGCAGGATAAGTGAGTGCAGAACCATGTTAAACCATGAACCAAACACTGAACTATGTAAAGTGACGACAGGCGGCTACTTTTTTCTTAAATGTATTAGGTAAGTAGCAAAAGATCCCATGGTTTTACTTGTGTTTAGATACACACTTAAAGAAACTCGTTAGAGTATGACATCAAAATCCCAAAACTTGAATGGACTCGTAGCTGTGGAAGAGGATTAGAGCCACTGGGAAAAGTAATAAAAAGTGTAGTAAGAGCAAAAGAATTATTATTATTTTTTTGTTCTGACTTTTGTTCTCGGAATTCTGATTTTTATTCTTAATTTCTGAGTTTAATCTCTGAATTCTGAGGTTAAAGTCAGAATTCTGACTCCTGAACACACAAAAAAATCTGAATTCTGACATTTATTCTCAAAATTATGACTTTTTTCTATGAATTCTGAGATTAAAGTCAGAATTGTGACTCCTGAATACTGAAAAAGTTAGAATTCAGATTTTTTTTTTCCTCGGAATTCTGACTTTAATTTCGAACTTTTGACTTGTTTCTTGGAATTCTGACTTTAATCTCAGATTTCTGGGGAAAAAAGTCAGAATTTTCAGAATTCACTTTTTCTTTTTCCACTGGCGCTTATCCTCTTCCATAAATAGCAGAGGCTGTTGTTCATAATCAGTTTCAGCTGCTTTGGTTCTAATTGAATTAACAACAGCTGCTCGCTCTCGAATCTCATTTCGTTTTACTCATCTTTCTGACTGTTTTTCCATAGTTTTTCATTTGACTAGGGTCAGTGTCAGTACTGGTGGCATGAGGCGATACCTGGACCCTACATAGGTTCCACAATAAGTCAACCAACACCTGAACAAAATCTGTTGGAACATATAGAGAGTAACAATAGGGCTAGAATGAACTGAACAAACAAATGATACATAACGAAGTGTGGATGGATGACAACAACTTATTCTTTGTCCCTTTTCTGCATCAAAACCAGGCATCATCGGCGACTGGAAGAATCACTTCACTGTGGCTCAGAACGAGAGATTTGACGAGGTCTTTCACAGAGAGATGAAGGACTTCCCACTGTCTTTCATCTGGGACCAGGGACAATGAGCGATCAACGCATTTGCAGCTTAGAAGCAATAATGATATACACAGAAGAAAAAAACTAAACAGTAAATACTGCACCTTTTTCCATCACACATGTGCCTGTCGCAAAATGTTTGGTTGATTAGACATTTGTATATATATATTTAAAAAAAAAAAAAAAAATCCCCACACACATTAACATAAATCCAACATATTTCAGTAAGGCACAATGTATAATGTATGTTTTATATTTATTATGTTTACTGCTGTTGCATACCCACCCTACTGCCTACTGTGAATATTTGAACCTGTGTATTATTTGAATAGCTTACTATTGAATGCAAAAATGATAATAATAATAATGTAGACCAAGTTTAATATAGAACACATATAGTAGGTAGGGGTTCCCTACTTAATCCCTCCATCGGTTTGGGGTCCTTGGCCCCTGTTAATTTATAATTTTTTTCCTTTTGTAAAGCTCATTACTACGACAATGACTACTTACTACTAACAATACTACTATTAATAATAATAATATTAAGAGCTGGACGTGCCGTGTTCGGGGCTTTTAACCAGGACAACCTGATGAGAAGTGGGCAACTGGAACAAGAACCAGACTTATGGCAGAGAGCTGAGAACAGGGAACTGGTGGAACGCTACCACAACGCTAACCCCGGTGAGAGGGTTTATAATCAGAGGACGTGGGACCAACAGAAGCTTCAAAGCATCTAGACTAGACCAAAAATGATGAAGCTGCTCGGATGGGTCGCGAAACGTCCTCAAGAAATTCTACAAGTCGCGTCGCCTTTATTCAACACCTTCTGGATGACATGACCTGACCTGGATGACTGAGAACCTTCACAGACATCTAGACTAGTATCCCACCAACCAAGCCACAAATAACAAGCCAGTACAAGGTCGACACATCACAGCCAAACAGCTCAACCTTTGTTTCATCAGAACAGAGGTAGTTTTAACATTGAGAGATTTAGTTTTTTAAATTTTTTTATTATAAGACAGTTTAGGAACAGGCTCTTTGAAGGATATGTCAGTGTTGGACATGTTCTCACTGGTGATACAGATATTTTTGTACCTGTTTCCTTTAGTGTTTTCACTGGTGTTTGCAAATTGGAAGGATGAACCAGACGAGAGGAGGTGAAAACATTTCTTGCCTGTGTCAATTGTTTAAAAAGGACGTCAAATATCAGAATCTTTTAAAAGACAGAATGTTTGTGGGTTTTCCAAGTTGTTAAAAGCAACTGAGTGCATGATATAATCTAAGCTATAGACTGTTGTTTGAAAAAAAAGAAAGAAAAATAGTCGTACCTAGATGTCCCCCTTAAAAGTATTCTTCAGTGTATATTAACTTCTAACTTCCAACTTCCAGCAGCATGCAAAAAAAAAAATACACACTGAATACACATCAACAACAATATAAAACACTGAACAGGCCGGTGTCCATCATGAGCTTTTAATCTTCTTAATTCAAAGTACAATTTACTGCCAATACTTGAGTTATTTTTTGCTTGTTTTTATTTATTTTTTTACTTAAACATGAGTCTGAATGCAGTTTTCTGGTGTGGTAGTGGAGTCAATTCATATATATATATATATATTCCAGTATAGCTACTTTACCAGCAGTAAAGTATCTGAATACGGCTTTTTATTCCCTGGACAAAGCTGATATCTTACAGCCCCCTCTTCTGCCTTCATGCGTTGAAATCATCTCTCACGGCTGCATGTGATGCATTTATGAAGATTCCTTGTTGTGTTTTGTTTTGTTTTTTGTTGTCTACTGTAAGAATCTTTAAAAAAATAAATGCAGATCCTCTTAACGTGTCCGCTCAGAAGATCGTATTCAGGATGGGAACAGTACGGTCCCGTGAGTCCTAAGCAGTCGCCGTCCGCCGTCCGCCGTGCTCCCGTTTCAGTCCTCGTCGCTGCCCATGTCCAACGGGTCGAAGTCGGGGTCGTCCTCGTCCAAATCCAGGTCCTCGATGTCCTGGAATAGTGACTCGTCCACTTCAACGCTGTTTCCAGCTGCGGAGGAAGCGAGTGCGCGTTAGAAGAAACCTGCTGTTAAGTCTTTCCTTATTACTGCCTTCAAAACTCATACACTGATCAGCCACAACATTAAAACCGCCTGCCGCTCATTGGACGCATGTTGAAATTTCTATTCATACAAGTATCAGTGAATTGACCGTGTCTCAAGCCAGTCATATAATTTAGACATATGGCACGCTATAGTCACAGTTATAACTTGGACTATTAAAAAAAAAAGAAATTCAGTGGCAATTTATGGGTATTTACATGATAAATTAGCGAAATAAAAGGTAAATATTTCATTTATTCACTCAATTATCTGCCTATTTTAAATAAAGTATTTTTTTCTTTACATTTCAATTCGATTTTATTTATAGAGCACCAATAACAATACAAATTGTCTCTTTACTAAGACCGGCCTGAAACGTCGCTCTACATAAATTACTTGAACAGCTCTCGACCTTTCAGAGCAGTTTGCAGCAGATAGAAAAGCTGCAGCTCGTTTCCATTCTAAGCCTCAATAAAAACATTAAAGGCAAAGGTTTTACATATTAAAACGCGCTTATTACCGTCTTCAAGGAACTGAATGTCAGAAGTGTCCAGGTTGTGGTCTGTCTCAAACAACTGTTTACCTGGTAAGGAAAAAAAATTCAACATATATACATTAGCATAACATAGCGTATTTGTCCACTCACATGTCAATTACAGTATTAAAAACTCGGAAAAATATCCCTTTTGCAGTACATTTATTAAACGTTGATAAATAAATGTTCTTCAGTGTCGTGCCCCATTTTCTCATTTCCTCACTAATTTTCTTCAATAAACAGTGTGATATTTCAGTTTCATTTATTTAATTAAAATGTCAGCTTTCAGGATTTGTGTGAAAATGTGTGAAAATGCCTAAGTTTTGAACTTTTTTTTTTTTTTTAAATCCAGAAATGTCAAACGTTCCCTGTGGAATAAAAAAAAAAACAAAAAAAAAAAAACAGTGACAGTTTTACCAGTGAGTTTGATTTTTCCAGTCTGCTCCTCCTCTTTCTGTCTTTTCCTCCTCAGCTCAGCCATGTCCTGCTCAAACTTGGCTTTCCATGCCAAGAAGTTTTCGATCGTCACCACCGTTCCGTGGAACGCCACCTGTAAAAGAAACACACCGTTATACAGTAAGATCTGACCGTACTTAGGACAACTACTTCTCGAATTAATATAATTCCTAATTCTAGGAATGTCCCAATCTTTGAATATTGAGGACTGGGTGAACTTAAATAAACTGAAAGGGTTTTCTCGAAGAAGAAAAATATGTCCGCTTCTTCTCTGTGATGACTCCACTTGTGTGATGTAGTTTTTGTTTCTGGCTCAGGTGAAGCCCGACACTGATCCGATCAATTTAAAAATATCTGTCTCGGCCCTGATATCGATAGGGACATCTCTGCCTAACACCACCCTTAACTCTGGAGGCCTTAAACTAGTGCGGCTCGCATGTCATCTTCAAACTAGAAGGAACATTTTCATTGAAGCTGAAAATAAAAGCTGCAAAATAAAGTGTTACTCCAGTCTCTACCTTCTCCGCCTCCTCTGCTTCTTTCTCTTTCCGCTGCTTTTCCTCTTCTCGCCGGTTTTTAATCACATCTACAATTTCATTAAGTTTCTCCTGGACGGCTGTCACCAAGGTGAAAATCATAACCATGCCCAGGTTTTCTTCTGCCTGCAGAGAAACACACATTCGCTCACAGTTAACAAAGACAGGCATCTTATCGGAGGAAAACTAAAAACACACTGGACATTTATGCACCCACAGACCTGCTGTTGCAATAAGGTAAGGACTTCCTGCATGTCGGCATCTTCCAGGTTCTCCTGGGAGTGGATTTCCCACAGCGGGGGCTCGTCTGGGTATTTCTCAACATATGTGAACTTTAACGTTGTTTCCACAGCTGCAAAAAACAAAAGAGGACAATATCTTGTGTTTTGTGTGTGTGTGCAATGGATGATCTTTTGCAGATTCTCACATAACTATACTCACTTTCTCCATTTTCCCCTGCGTCTGACGTCACGGTGATGGTAAAACTGATGGGATCTTCTGAGAGAACTGAAAGCACATGGAAAATCAACATTTAAACAACAAACAACGTTTATTTCACTGCAGCTGTGTAGGCAAATCAAAAGCCCCCAGTTTCGTTTGATCAGTGCATCTGGCGTCGCATCACTCATCATTGATTAGTGGTGGGTCATATTCTTGATTCGTTCAGACTGTTTCTTGTTTTGCCACGGCTCAGTCCTCGAATCGCAATCAAATATTTCCACATTTTGTGACTTGATAAACAAGTCTACCTTAATTTACCATAATCAGCTAAAGACTCAAACACACAGAAGAGACTGACACAGGTGCATACGGCCACTTTAAGGACAAATAACTCCTATTTATGTTTAGGGAGATCACAGCAAATCAAAGGCTGATCTGTAAACAATAATAATAGTTCAGTTAAGTATCATTATTGTGTCAAATTAGTGAAGTAATTTTAAAACTCGCCAAACTGAATAGGAGCTCAGTGGATCTGAAATATTTTGTGGTGTTATAAGACATAGAAGAATTAGACAGGAAAATGCATAATAATAATAAGATAATATAAAAAATGGAAATATAAAGACATTCTGTGCATACAGTGTGGAATAGAAATTAAACTGTGGACACCACTAAGGCCTATATATGCACAAGACGTTGGCATTTAACTTAAATCGACCATAAATCTGGAAACAACTGGATGGCAGTAATAAATATTACATGACGTTAGTTCTATTTATGCTTCAACAACCACAGAAACACCAGGTAGCTACTTGACGTGGCTAGCCGCTGCTAGCCATCTACCCACTGTCATGTCTAATTTGAAGCAGTACAAACCCGTGAAAGAGTCCGGATAGATGGACTCTATAGCTTCTAGTTCATTCCTTTGCTCTTCGGCGTAGTCTGTCATTTTTGTGCGTGGCTGTAGGCTATCTAGAAGTTGGTAAAATCATCCCCGCTATGTTGAAGCTAACACGCCGTTCGCTCGGTTGCAGATCGATGAGATCGGAGTTCGCTTTTTTTGGTCTGATAAACGGGGTTGAGAGCGATCGATGCGTTCTTTCTCTTCTTTTATTTTCTCATGGCATGTGTAGGAGAAACCCAACACGCAGTATATGGAGGACCAACTCTGCCATTATTAAAATGAATAATTAATAAATAATACATTAATTAATTATAATAAATAAATAACTTAATAACTATATATATAGTTAATAACTATACATAAGCCATATACATACATACATACATACACATATGCCATAAATGATTAAATAAATCCTTAGATATATGCCATAAATGCTATTTATTTATTAATTAATTTACTAATAGTATGTTGCATTTGGCGCCGTACACCAACATCTAAGGGTGTTGACCCTCAGATACTTGGATATTTGGAGGAAGTGGTACATCGCTTGACCGCGTCCGTCTGCCACCCAATTAGACAGCTAGTATCTATGGGTCAACACAATGCAACAGGCTATCAGTCAGGTTTTCCACTGCCAAAAGTCAATATTCCTAACTGGCAGTGTTACTTTCTGCGTCAGCTAAGAGCTAAGAGCAATCTCCTGGTTTGAAGTCACCTGCGTTGGCTCCTTCCTACTATCGCTGCACAATTTATTGCATATATTTAGGTATTAATTTATTTATTTATGGCATATATCTGTAGGTATTTTACGTATTCATTAATTAATTAATAGCAGAGTTGGTCTTCCCACAGTAACAGTCCAAATAATTCAGATTCAGCATGATAAAAACCACACATAAAACGGAATTGAACTGAAACTCAAATAATTTATTCACCACTACAGCATCATACTGTGTCACAATACAGCATAGTGGGTGTAAATAACATCTTCATCATCATCATCACAACAATAACAAATACACCTAAGAACAGCTGTATCGTGACATACGCTCCTTTTTCCTCCTCCTCCTCCTGGCACTAGAAACCTCAAAAGACTGGGGACACTTCACTTACACTCCTCATTTTGTGTTGATTCATTGTGGCATGGTATTAAAACACCACCATATATAACAATGAATAAACAAAAATAAATATAATAACAGAAATAATTTTGCAAGTTTGTGGGTAATATAAAAACTTTGTGTTGACAAGTGTAGAAAACATGGATAACACTGTTACAGAACAGCCGAGGTGGTCACTAATGGTTAGAAGAGTGCTGGAAAATACTGTGAGTTTTATACTTGAATGATGCAACTCTATCTAATACACAGCCATATCTTATGCAAGCTTTCATCACACTGACCACAAACAGCTTTTGGCTTTTTGAATTTGGCCTTTAACAGGTAGCAAAGCATGAATATAGAAGGCTCAGTGTACAAATTGTCGTAATTCATGTAAGAAAGGGCTCAATGCTTTTTGAAAACAACCCAAGTCAGGTTTTTTTTTTGTTATTGTTGTTGTTGTTGCTCTTGTGGGATAAAAAAAACCGCAAGATTTAATTTTTTTGATGCAGATTATTTAACAAAATTTTCACGAATGATCTGAAAGCTATCAAAGACAACCCTGGCTTTATCATCACCATGCATTCCCTCAAAAACTCGCTTGCTAGCTTTGCTAATTTGAATGCTAGCAAAGAAAATCTAAAAAAAAAATGGCCTTGGTATTTGACTCTTAGTTGTCTACTCTTTATTAAAACACTGGACACTCACTCTCCACTTTTCTTGTCTTTGGTCTTCTCATTTTTACAGTAGGGTTCAAATGCCAAAGCTAAAGTGAAGTCGAGAGTAATACGCAACAGTCCAACAAAGATTGATGTAGCTGGAGGCTGGAGTGCACCATCTACTGGTGTGAAAATGGAAAAAAAGGGGGTGAAATATGATAAAATATAATTTAATATTATTATTTGGGGAGTTTGCATGTTCTCCCTGTATCTACATGTGTTGTTTCTGGGTACTCTGAGACCTGCCTAGGCTGTTTTTATACAGGCTATACATATCTACAGCGTACAGTGTGTTGCACATGAGCTGTCTGTTCTCATCTGATCGATATGTATTCAGGTCAAGAATATAGGTTTCATTGTTGCAAAGCATTACTTTCTACTGTGTTTTTATTAGTTACATATTAGAGACTAGTCAGTGTGACCTCTAGTAGGTACTATAAGTTAAAGTTGAATTGGGCCTGTAAACTGTAAAGCCAGTACTTTGATAAACAGGTATATTCTACTAGAAACTTAAACTATTGTAAAATAAAAATGGTCTAAACCATTATAAAACTCACCCCTCAGTGCAGGTGTCATGAATGGGCAAATTATCTGTGGAAACCAAAACCACATTGTACCAGGCTGTAAACATGTTTGTTTCTTCCATTCCAGGAACTGCATGTTCTGTCTACACAGTTTTTATTTAAACGTCCAGTGCCTTTACTATCGCTTCTGACAAGTTATGTGTGTTGCTATGTGGTAACTGAGCTTTCAGAAAGCGTAAAACACTCATATCTGTGTCACTGCGTGCTTACATAACAGCCGATAAATATGTGTCTTGTGCAATAATATGAACGCTGTCACATCATTTAACACCATTGCCAGAAATAGTTTTACAGTCGTCAACAAACGCATTTTTCCAGGTGAAATTAGCTGTTGTGGTCATGTGCACTGTCAATACAGGCAACTCAGGCAGTAACATTGGTTACATGCTATTACTCCGGATTCTCTGAGAACAGGTAACTCTTGGGTTTAACCGTTGCTACATACACAGTCATGAAAAAGTCCTTTCCTGCCCCGTGCCCAACATGGGTCTCCCTTGGGTTTGCATCAGCATTAAATAATAACCGCGCAACCTGAACAAACAGCACGTGCCAGAAGAATATGTAGAAATGCAGAGTAACAAGGCTGAAAGAGAAATCTGTTTGCATTTCATATATAGACAACACATGATCCGATTTATACTCTGATGACCCATATACATATCACTAATTCATTAAAAAAAAAACTTCTTGGTGAACGTGCAGTAGCATTAAATTAAAAATAAGTCATGTCACTGGCTATCGAGTTACCTAAGGCTGCAGTCATGGTTTTGCAAGTCAGCACCTGTCACTGTACTGAGCCACTGTACTGCAGAGACTCTGACACCATCTCTGATTCTTTCTTATGTGAAGGAGTCAAATAGGGGACAACCTTGCAGACATCAGACCCAACAGAGAGAGCGTTCGTAACCAACCTGTGAAGCACAACTTGAGACTTGAGGAGAGTTTAACACATTCAGCCAGGCTGAAAACAGCTTAGCTCCAAATAAATATATAGATATTTAATGAACAGGGTGAAGGGAGGAGAGCTCTGCTGCCAGTCGTCCACACCAACCAGACAAACTGTGAACCGGAAAAAATCCCTGAAACGAATCCCTACAAAACTTCTAGTTTTAATATTGGCTATTTACCTAAATAATAACAACATCTAGAAGTGTAATACTTATGTTTCAGTTGTCTGATTGGGTCTAGTTTCAGGATTTGTGTGAGAATATGCGGATGTTTTGAATCATTTTTGTACAGAATTGTAGAAAACCATGTCTGCGTGGGTTTTCTCTGGTTACTCCGGGTTCCTCCCACCATCCAAAGACATTAGCTCGTTAGGTTAATTGGTGATTCTAAACTGCCCGTAGGTGTGAGTGTGAATGGTTGTCTGTCTCTCTGTGGAGACCCTTCCTGAAGACAAGCGGTTACAGAAAATGAATGAATGAATGAATGAATGAATGAAGAAAATACATGAGAACGCTGCAATGTGGATGTGAAGGAAGCGTGTTTCTGCCGTCTGCTAAGGGGCGCCTAGCTGCACTTGCAAGACTTGACCTTCATACTCGAGAGCTGCTCTATTTTGGGGGTGTTGCCAATATAGTAGAGGATGGTGAGGGGCTCCAGGTCCTGGGGAACACAACAGGGGGTCGCTGACGCTTCGGGGTTGATGGTGTTGTAGAGACCTAACACCTGGAACATAACAAGCAGACGCCTTACGTGAAGACACGATATGACTTGCGGTGGATTTAAAATTTTGATTTCAAGTAAACTGTTTGCAACCTTTGAATGCTGGGTGTCAGTACTCCACAAATAAGGACAGGCCCCAGCACAGAAGTTGGCCTCATAGCCTTTGGGCTCGTGGATCCACCTCCAGCCCAGATCCTTCCTAAAGTCTATGTAGAGCGGCCGCAGGCAGCAGTTGTCCCGGACATTTCTACAAAGACATGAAGTTGGTGAGGTGAGTCATAGGAAGTCTTTAGGACGTCTAGAGAATCTATTACCTTATGTAGCATAGCAACTGTATTATTTACCTTTGTGTATATGTGATTTCCATCTCAAATCCTCACACACAAACACCCAAAAATTTAGTTTCTCTTACTCTATTCATTTCAAATAACTGTGGAGGTGGTGTGTGATCCTAATCCTGTGAGAATCAATCATACCTGGAATTTGAAAAGTGAAAATTAAATAGCAAACCTGCTTCTGTCTACAGCACCTCCTCAATAGAATAGAATGGGAATGCCCTTTATTGTCATTATACAATGATGAGATTGGAGAGCTTCTCTTAATCAGTGCAGACACAAAATATATACAAAATAGTCTAAAAGGTACTATTTACAGAGAATTGGAAATATAAAATATGATGAACATTTTAATTTCCTCTAAATTTATAGACAACAATTTGTACCTTTATATTTTTTTTTTTTAAATCTTATTTGTAGTTTAATTTTACTATACATTTGTAGATACATTTTGCTTCATATAGGGGAGGTATTTCTTAGCTTCCATTTCTCCTGCACAACATTTTTATACCATTTATACCAAATAAACAAATCAAAGCAAATAGAGATAGAAATACGAAAGTTTGCACAAAAACTAGAAACAGAAAAGGAACATCAGTGTCTAAGTGTGCTTAACGGAGCTTCTTTAATTTCCCACTGTGTGTTATATTCACAGTTCAGTACCTGGAGCAGTAGATGGCGTCCAGAGATCTTTTGGTTCGATGGTTCTTGGGCTGGGACTGGGACTCCAGTCGGTATGAAGGCAGCAGCATCAGAAGGAGGTGTGGAGCCCGAGCACTGTGTCGATGCTTCTTAAACCCCTTCAGGTCACTGCCATGGATGAAGCTGTCATCAATACCTGTGAACATTTGATCACAAAGAGAATCTGGCTTCAATGAACGTCTGCAACTGCACATTTCTAGCCCCCACATTCAGTCCTATTCATGAACGAAAATTATGTGGATACATGTCTGTGAGTGCGCGCGACATTTCAGAATCCCACTACCTGCAAACAGTGCCTCCAGCTCCTCGCTCTTGTTGGGAATAATGTAGTTATTGGACGGCACAAACGTGCAGCACGGGCAGTGCAGGCTGATCTTGAATCCGCTATTTCTGTCTGTGGAGAAACAAGCCGCGTGAAGGTGATGAGACAGTGGGACACACGCAAACAAACTCTGAGGGAGATCCTGGAGTGAAAAGAGCTGATAATGTGTCCCTCACCTCTGTGGTTCAGCCATTCACTCACTGCCTCTGTCACGTCAAAGACCAGCCACTCTCCCTCCGTCCGCGTTCGCACCACCTTGCTGTCAATATACCGCTGCGTTGGGGACGTCAGGTCTTTTTGTGCTAAGATCTGTGTACGAAATATGTAAGTAACCTCCTGTTAGAGATGAAGCACACACACTAATTCACACTTCCACAGTCCTCTCAGCATCAGCAACAGCTGAGCACAATTTTAAACAATTCAGCGTTGCACAAGTGTACAGGTAAAGCTACACCAACTGTTTGGTGCAACAAACAAAGGTGGAAGTGTAGCTTTTAGCAAAACCTTCTCAGTGGATAGTCTGGTGTCTGGGAGCTTGTTGGACCCGTTTTGGCGGGAAGGAAATGACTTAATTCAAGGTGAGAAACAGATAACAAGTCCATCTGGTCTTGGCACACGTTGGACACTCTGCATACCAGCTGCATCTGGGCCTGGATGTGGATGTGGTGCCGTCTACTTGCTGCATTCTCATTGTGAATTAATTTACACACTGTGCTTCGTGTACCTGGGAAGTGACTTGTCCGCGATGATATTCTGTAAAAAAGCGAGCGTACCTGATAGAGCTCGATGCGCTGCTCGGACACTCGGGCCGCGGGGTTTTGGAGACGAAAGATCCTGAGCTCCACCTTCACCAGGTTAGAGACGTTCTTCTCCATGGAGGACACGTCAAAAGTCAGACGCTTAAAGAAAGGGTGGGAGAGATGTGTGGGAGAGATGACATCTACGAAGGAAAGACGAAAGACAGAAAGAATATTATGACTGGTGAGAAAATTACATGTAGCTAAAACTATGTCATGCAAGGAGAAATAGAATGTAATGAGGATAAATGGCTTGATAATAAAAGTCAATATTGATATTTTAATGTAAATTACACCTGAAAGGACACAATTTTAGTATCAGAAACAAATCTTATTACATGCTTGTTTGGTTTGTAAAAACCACGCTTATTTGAGATTCATTTGAATCGAGAAGTAAACAAGACAGCTTGTTTTTGTACAAGAAGATATTTGCAAGAAACAACAAGACTTATTCAATACAGTTCAATTAGCCACATTAAAAATTATTTTCTGATTGTCCCTGTTGAGGAAAATTAGTCTGCCAATGTATAAAAATGTAATCTGTGCAAATGATTATAGCCCAACAATCTGTTTCCCTCCTATCCAGTAGGTGGCGTTAATGCAACAACAGTTACAACACAGGACAAGATTCAGACTCTTATTTGTCACCTGTGGGGGGAAAACCAAGGCAAGCAAAAAACGTTCACAGAGGATGTAAACATGGCTGTATAAATAATGTGCGGTCAAAGAGCTGCTGGAGAAGCAAAGCAGATTCAGAAATGTTGTGTATGTGACCTTTTTGGTGGCTGGTGTAGGCAGCAGGTAAGAACACTCCGAATTTTTGACAAAATGTTCACTTGTTGCCTTGTCATATATTCTACTCACAGGCAGGTGTCTGGATAAACCTGGCACTAAAAGGCCAAGTTCCATTATATCATAAAACCTCATATGAACAAACAACAACAACAACAAAACAAAAAAAACGCAGTTGTAGAGACATGGTTTATGGGCCAGATATAAGGTTTACACGGTAACACTATTAGGGTACACACTGACGTCACTTCCGGTGGGGCCACACCCCCTGAGTGACGTGATGGTGAAAGTAGCAGTAAATACAGCGAAACCTGGGAAATGTGGATTATCAAAACAAATTCATTTGACAATGATCCATAGGAAACTACCACATAACAAATGGTCCAAGAACATTAACATGTGACCAGAAATCACTTATCCTGATATTTATATGGACCTGATTTCCACCAGGAAATATTATACTTATACTAAAGTATGACCTTTTGGTACTTTATACAACACAGCTCCTATGGCTTTGTCCTAGAGTACCCGCATATTAGGAAAAGTGGATTAGCCTCAGTTTAAGTTAGTTTAAGTTAGTTTAGCTCATTTCAGTTATGATAAATGTAGCTAAATAAGAGATGCTAACGCTAAGAGCTTAAGTAACGTCTGACCGGAAGTTAAAAGAATGACAAGGAGTGATGACAATTTGGAAAAGTGGATTTGCCTCAGTTTCACTTAGTTTAAGTGAGCTTTATTTCATTTCAGTTATGATAAACGTAGCTAAATAAAAGATGCTAACGCTAAGAGCTTAACTGAAAACTAACGTTAGCCAAACAATAGCGCGAGCGATCACAAATATTCCGTTTATTGTTCGTTATTGTTGGAACTGAAATGGTTATTATTACTACAACAATATACACAAACTTATCTGACAGCCCTCCAGAACATGACTTCATCAAAAAATAAAAAAACAAATAAAAAATAATACAAATACTAATGTGAACCACAACACCAGGTTTCTGTGCCTGGATTCCAGTTGTTTCTTCGTAATGCAGCGGAGACCTATCAGATATCATTTTTTTTTTTTTTTTTTAATTAATTCTACAATTTAGACGCTATTAAAGCCTAATAAATAATAAATAAATAAAAACCAATGCTGCTAATCTCCATGTTCAACTGTCTTTTTTTTTTTGCCACTCGGTGGCCGTAACCATGGAGACTTCACCGGTTGTGACGTCACGTGCATACCCTCTGTAGATAAGCTGCTTCTAATGTGTTTCTAGCGATACACACACTGATTTAAGTTTTTTTTTCTGAGATTAGAAGCAGTGAATTACACAACTGCACAAGTCATTTCTCTACACAACCTGGCCACGAACGTGTTTATGAAGCAGCCATGTTTTTCCAAACTGGATTCGAGGACTTATGTGAAAGGCTGCATTCAACACCCCACAAGAACACATTGGTGTATCTGCTGGTTCCTTTTGCAGTTTTCAATGTCTGAAACTTGTGAATGTGAATGGGGGTGAACTCCGTTCCCTCTGTCTTTACTCGTCTTTCAAACCACTTGCCTTCTCTGACCAAATTCTGAACATTGTTGTCATGAAATGAGTGTCCTCCACCTCCACCTCAAGACTAATTGAAGCTCTTTTGAAGACAACAAATCTAGACTCTATTTCATGTTCCTAGAGCAAAAGGTGACCCCACCCAACTTTGTTCCAAGCCTTTTGTGATCTATAAAAGGTTGTTAAATTTTGTCCTCTTGTAGTTAAAGAGAATTGAATCTTCTTTTCGTGTCCTCGTTCTTTTTGGGTGCGTTGGTGCATATTTGTGTTTGTAGTTGAGAAAGATCAATCTTTGTGCCAGCAGACTGACAAATGATACCACATTCTGTTCCAAACTATTTTATTTTTTGCCCTCAAAGTATCTTGGAGCAGCATCAAAGGTTTTTTTTTTTTTTTTTTTTTTTGACAAAGTCTTAAATATTTCTCCAATAACCTGATATCCTCTGACAGCTGTGGAGCATATGACCCAATGAGGCTGGAGGAAAATTCAGATTTTTGTCTAAAGACAACATATCACACAGCTGACTAAGTGTATGACTAAATGTAATAATTAAATTCTGATAAAAATGCCATGACTGTGAAAGATAAAAATGACTAAAATGTGACTAAGACTAATAAGGTTCCTAATCTGAAGACTAAAGCAAAACTGTGGAAATGAACACTGACCTACAAACAAAACCCCCGAAGAATCGGCACCAATTTCTCCTCTAATGTCTTTAGATACTCGATACGAAACCATCTGCAGACCGCTTGAAAGTCGCTGCAGTTGGAACTTGAATGTTAACCGCACGGTGCTAAAATAAACATATCAGCCTTCAGCAGATAACCAAGAGGAGGCAGGACGTTCACACACTCTGCAGAGGGGCCTCATGAATGACTCCACTGTGCCTTAACACAACACTGGACGCATTGAGCGGAGGTTCATGGGAGGACTTTAAAGCCACAGTCACCCATGCTGTGAAAAACCCAACACACATATGCTCACACTCGAGGACACACATCTGTGCTCAGTACTTGGGTTGGACTGATATTTGCTGTTTTAGCCCATGCAAATATTTGGAGAGCCAATACTCCTTTTTTTTTTCTTCTTCTTTTTGATTTCCTGTATTTCACTGAAGGTCGTGACTGCCACAACGGAAAAGCCTGAGACCAAGATCTATAATAATAATATAATGAAATAATAATGTTATCTAGATTTTTGCTATGCTGTTAAAATAGGGCTTAAGCAAATCACTGCTGACGCTGATTTATCTAAAGTTGACATGCACCATTTGTCTGTGTGTGTGTGTTTATTCCTCCATCATGGAGCTAATGGGATAAAAAGACAGCAGCGTGTACAGTCTTTCTTAAAGAACAGAGTCTGTGTCTTGTAGCTATCGAAGCAATCATCAAACATTGAAGATAACCGCGTCTAAAGGCAAAAATTCAAATTCAGTAAACATACTTGGCAAATAAAATCACTTCTGATTCTGAAAACTGTTGTGATTATGTATTTTATGTTATTTTTTTACACCACTAAACCGTTATTCCTCATTGCATCCATTGCAGGAAACCACTACTTTGCAGAGAAATGGAGCCAATTTTTTTTCGGTGCCTTTGTGGCCTATATCAGGATATTGAGCCTCGACTTTGATCCAAAAATGCCAGCGCAGATATAACGTGGAACATACTTTTCAGCCGACTGCTCAAAAGGTTGATCTGTTTTCTGTTTTCTGAAATGAAATCCGAGAGCAGCAGCAGCAGCAGCAGCTCCGGTGAACTCTCGTGCTCGGTGAGCGAAGGACAAACGGCGTATAAAAATGATGGGTTTTGTAGTTTTTCCAGAGATATTATTCAGGCTCGATCGGAGAACTACTAATGCAGGGACGGACTTTTTTCATTATTTTCTTTAACTGAGGGAGGAAGTGAGGTAATGGAGGTAAGCTGAGGTAGGAAATTAAACTGGAAAGAAACTGGAAAGAAGGACTTTAGCGACAGACTACACAACCCAGACTCTTATGCCGTCCCATCGCAAGTCTCCACAAGCTGCATCACGGTGTTTTTTTTTTAAATTTTCCCCACAAATTCAAATTTCTTTAAATACACATTAACATGAATTCAACATATTTTAGTAAAGGGGTAAGGAATAGTTAATATTGAATGCGAAATGATAATAATAAAGTTAATTATAGCGCACATATAGTAGGTAGGGGGTCCCTACTTAATCTCTCCATCAGTTTGAGAGTCCTCGGTCTAAACGTCGTTGAAGACCCCTGTGATAAAGCATCTAATAAGCTTTAAAGATCTCAGCATTGAGGTGTGCATCAGCGTCGATTCACATGAAGCAGACGTGTAATAAAAGGAAATCCGTGGTGAAGTTTTAAGCAGGGCTTTTGTGTCAGTAGCAAAACTGTTAACAGTAAATCAGACGGCAAAACGTGGAACAGCTTTAGATTACACAGCAAATATGTGTGAGGATCCATCAAAGGTGGGCTGCATTCCTGAGGGGAGAAAGCTGTGTTTTGGCTCCTCAGTCCGACCTAACTCCTGACTGGAGGCTCCGACTCCAGAATACAATGTGAATTCTTCAAATTACAGCAGAGATGCCTATTGTTTAAACCCCTATTCAGACTATAAAGCTAACTTATTCTTTTTATTGCATATATATATATATATAAATGAAGCCACATACAGTGTCATATAAGCATAAGCATACACCGATCAGCCACAACATTATAACACAGGACACCCTCAGAAGGCCTAATGTTATGTCCGATTGGTTGAAAATACGATTTAATAATAAAAAAAATAATAAATCACCACTGCTGCCTTATTCCCCCAGTCTTCTCCAGTATAATATAATGTGCTGCTTAAAAGTATATTTATATACTCCTCAAAATCTTTGATTTCTGCATAAAAGTTACCCAAAGCATTAGCAGATTTTCCTGGATGCTGATATTTCTGACAGCATCCAAAAAAACAACAAACGAATGAAACAGAAATTTCTTTTTATCTGTTTATTCAAGAAAAAGCCCCCTTGTCTGTATTCGTACGCTTCCACGAACGCGTTGTTAAATCATGACAAAGCCCGGAGTGTTTTAGACAAAACATAGCGCTGATCGACACCTGAGTCTCGTTACGCTGATAAGAAACACTTGTGAACAGATCGGCTCTAATTTGAACTCGAAATGAACTCGTATTCCCGGAGTTACTTACTTTGGCACCTCACAGAAATGTAATATTGACTCGCCTTTATTTCTTTTTGTTTTTAAATGTATGTTCATACATCCATCAGCCATAACATTAGCCTACTGGTCATAATATATTGTCACTGGGGGCCATATGTTAGGCGGCAAAAATACAGGAAAGAAGCAGGAAAAAATGGACGAGTAGAAGTAGTGACTTTGGGAAGGAAGGAGTAAGAATAAAAATAAATGGAAAAGACAAGAAACTGTGCGCGAAAAGAAGATAAAACAACAACCCATATTTTGGGAATGTGAGCTCCTACTTGTCTGGTTTCCTGAAATGCCTCATCCCAGTCGCTCACCTGCCAACAACAAATTGAAAACAACTCTGCACATAATCCCTGGGAACTAAAAATACCAAGCGCCTCTGAAGCCCATCCACCAGAGCCAGGCTGTCTGCGCATCCCTAGTAACCAATAAACACACGTGTGCACTACATGTCATATTTCTTACACAGCGTGACACGATGTGAATTTAAATAGTCAGATACATGCACACAAAGTTCTGCAGGCTCACATGTGCAGTGTGAACACATTTATAAGATCGACAGGTGAGAAGTTTTTTTTTTTTTTTTTTTTCCAGCAAGAGATTAAGTGTCTCAGGCCTTTCTGGCTGAGAGTCTGCACCACAGACTTTATAAAGATAGACGACAGAACAGCTCGTCAAGAGGACAGCCAGATCCAGTAGAGCTCCCCCTGGTGACTGGCTGCGGTATAGGTCATAAGCTCCGCCCCCTTTATGTTAGTAGATGAAACTTGGGCCGAAATAAAACATTAAAATACACTTCAAATAACATTTTTTTCAAAGATGGTTTCTGTCATTTTAGGAAGTTAATATAATGTTGATGCATGTTCAAGAGTCAGTTTTTAGGATGAGTTTCATTTTAGTTTTATTTATTTGACGCTATAGAAACAGGATGTGACATAATGGCGACCACCAGTTGCCATGCCAGCTGCTCCGTAAAGTGGTCCCATGGAGGTAGAGCAGAGCGCAGTATTAATTAAACAAAAACGTGAGGTTTTTTTTTGAGAGCTGATCCGCCTCTGGCTCCAAACTTGACAAGATGGTGGCGTTCGTGTCCCCCAGAAAAATGGTGTCAGTTTGGTCAACGCAAGGAAGTGAGGACATGTTGACCATATTTATAGAGTCAATGGTCTGCATCATCTCATGTGATTTGAGTTTTACTTATGAATTGTCACAAGAGGGTCAACGTTATTGATTGATTGTTGTACATCAACATTATATTAACTACCTAAAATGGCGGAAACTGTCCTTGAAAAAACAATATTTGACAGATTCAAGATTTAAGATCACTTTAGTGATCTCTGCAGGGAAATTATTTTGTCCAATGAGTCACAAGATAAGAAAAACAAATCTGAACAAGACATAGATATGAGAATAAAATAAAATATGAATAAGAATGAGGTAGAAGTAAAATTTACAAGAAATTTACAGTCCGATTTACAAATAACATTTAGCTAAAGTGTCTCAGCGTAAGGTTAGCTAAAGTCTTGTGTGCAAATATCTTCTGACGTGTATTACAGAGTTTTAGTTTGGTCCAAGTCCATTCCACTAACGTGGAGTGGGCGGAGCTTATGACATATACCGCAGCCAGTCACCAGGGGGAGCTGTACTTGCTTTGACTTCACTTTAGAGGAGCAGTTGTCATGTCATTCATTTTTTATACAGTCTAAGCTTCAGACCTTCGTCAGTGTTTATGAGTGTGTGTATTTGGATAGTTGGTTTAACAAAAATATTAATTATTTTAAACATAACTAATTTTAGTCAGCGGACTTCAGAATTCTCTAATAGTCATCCTTACTAGTGACCAGCGACATTTACTAATCCATGCACCTCTCTGTTACTCCATGAAACACTCTGGCCCGCCCACTTTAGAAACCTCAGACCAGTGCAAACTGTCACTTGGGGTTGTAGCAACAGTCGCAGATTAGATGTTGTGATTGCGGTGGTGATTTTCGAGGACTAAGATTCCCCAAAACCTGGCACCACTTTTTTTTTTTTTTTACCTGACGGCCAAATCACAGCCACACACACCGCAGTCTGGCACGCGCGCACACAGCACTGGTGTAAACACAAACAACCACACGCACACTTACTCTCTGACGGATAGAAGGGCTGCATGTTGATCTTGTGCACCTCCTTGGCGTAATACTCCTCCTCGCTCCGCTGCCGCTCGCACGTCGCGGCCCGATCGTTCGCCTTCTCTTGCAGGAGGTCCCTGGTGCTGTTGTAAATGGCGACAATGTCCCGGGACACCTCGCTGGGCTCGGGGAAGTCCTCTGGGGGCTTCGTGAGTTTCAGCTTGCTCAGGATCTGCCCTCGGATAGCCTCGATGCGCTTTCTCTTAAACTGATCCACACTCAGAGTGCTGCACGTCGACAACCCGAGAGCCACAATGGCGAAATCCAAAGTGAGGAAAAGACCCACTATACACACGTTCATCTTCTCCGGCGTGTTGTGTGTCAGACCTCACATAAAATAAATACGGGACAACATAGGGGACGGGCTGAACGATACCAGACAGACGACGCTCTTGGGAGAGTGAGGAAAAAAACGCACAAAAATGAGAAGTATTTACGCACACGAGCCAAGTGACCTCAAAACAGTTATTTTAAAGTCGTATGGCTCCGATTCTTCTTTTTCGGTGAAGTTTGGCTGAAAATCCATTCAGATGTGAGAATAAGATCCGCAATGACATGGATCCGCTCCGATACGAATGGAGATAAAGGCAAGCGAATGAAAAATGTGGGGAATTAAAAAAACAAAAAAACAAAAACAACAACAACAAAAAAAAACGGGTTATCTTTCAGCGAGACGCGCAACGTTGCCCGCGGGAGTCAGAGCGTTTGGCACAGACATCTCCCCTCCACGGTTCCCCTCAACACCCACCCGTGTGAGGGTCTAAATGTGTCCAGTGTCAGTGTAATTATCCAGCAGGGGCAAAGCGAGGGCGCATAGCTCCTGGATGAATGGCTCAAAGGGTCCCTGCGTTCAGCGGGTGCACAGGGTGAGAACTTTTTCCAGGTTTGGCTCCTGCCTTAAAGCGAAACCACACAAACTCCAAAAAAAAAAAAAAAAAGTGTATAGCTGTGATTTCACGATCGATATAAGGTGCTCCTTTTGTAGAGAAGAAAGAAGAAAAACAAACTACACAAATACCAAGACGCAGCCCGGGGTTTGCCCTTCGTTGCGACCGTAAAAAGCGCCTTTTACGCGTCTTCTCCGGCCCATCAAGTTCGCGGAATGGCACGTCTCTTTTCCTGGAGCAAATGCGGACAGCAATGGCCGTTTGTAGTTTTATACGCTGCTATATTAACACGTGCTCGCCCACCTTTGGCAGCATTGAACGGGGGTTTGGTCGCGGAGCCGCGGGCACCGTTCCAAGCCGACGTTTTCGCGACGATTCCCTGCTGACAGACGCGCTCCGTGGCCGAGCCCAGAGGGACGATGGGGTGAAGGCTGGTGGCACTGTGGCAGCTCGATGGTCCTGACGCGGGGTCCTAAAGCCGGACCCTCCAAGGCCCCCCCATCTGTATGAGAGCACTCACTGCTTCAATTCTTAAACTAGACTTATGTTGCACACAAGTTAAGGTCATTCAGTCCATTCTTATTTATTCATGTTAGAGTTTTATTCTTCCAGGTATTTTCTGACATCCTGGTTCAGGTTGATTTTAGTTTCATCTTTTAGTGGCCTTTTCTTGTCATTTATGGTATTTGAGACTTGAATCTCCATGATGCCTACACTTTATAGGAGATATAGGTAATACAGCGATCAGGCATAACATTATGACCACCTTCCTAATATTGTGTAGGTCTCCCTTGTGGCCGCTGAGGACGTTGCCAGTGGGGGCTTTTGTGTCCTATGGGTTTTTTTTAGTTGTCCTCAAAGGCATAAAATTGTTAAAGTCATTAATTTCTTTCCAATTTAATTTTCTACCTCAGCTGACCTCCATTACCTCTCTTCCTCCCTCTATTAAAGAAAATAACAAAAACAAAAAACATTTCACTATCACAACATGGTTGACGTTATTTATTTCAGTGGTCATAATGTTATGGCTCATCCGACTCTATGGTTGAAATGACAATAAAAAACCGTAGACGTGTCCTATGGAGGATCACTGTCTTGTTCCACAGCTTGTACAGAATATATTTAGCTAAAATAAAAATGAAACAGATCCATAAACTACAACAACAACAGAGGACGTACAGACTCTTGACAGAACGAACAGATTAGGACTGAACTTCTAATTCGCATACTTATGCCTTTTTTTAAATTTATTTTAATTACAAACGAGCCCCTGAAAATAGGGGACTGTGTACAAAACAACGGCACCTTTTCTCTTCAAATTAAACCGTAGCGTCTCCACTCACACTACAATGAAACCATCAAGACGTTGTCGTCCACATCCAGACACATGTGCTGCACAGTGAGTTCATCAAAGCAACGAATGAGACTTGTTTAACTACTGACCTCCACCAGTCTGAGATAAAAACATTTTGTCTACAACAGAGGAGAAAACTTTGCTGAACCTGCAGCTCCATGCTCACGGCTTCAATCCATTTCTATTTAACTCCGTTCATTTCTTTACCGTAGAGTTTAAAGTCTCTGCAAAACAGATTCAGCCAAAAACATCAGAACCTTTAGCTACGGCTCATCAGATGCTATAAAATGTTTTCTAAGTCTGTGTGAACAGTTTTATTATTTTTACTGCGTGTTTACGTCCAGATGCAGATGTGAAGGCTCAGTCACGGTTTCTTTCCCACGCACCCAGAGTGTCACTGAAGGCATCGCAGACTGAGTTTAGTCAGGTGTCAGTCTGAATCACTCGCTTCCAGGCCTCCCCCCGCGTTAGCATCGGCCTCTTCCTTGTCACTGTCTTTGTCCCAGTCTTTCATGCTGGCTCCCATCATGAAGTCGTCTCTGAGGACGTTCCAGCCAGACTTGTCCTCCGCGTCACCCGCCTGCAAGCGCAAAGATGTCCGTTAAACACGGTATATTACAATCGGCTGGGTGGGACGCTGCCTTCCTACTTCCTGGAATTGAGAGGCTTTATAAAGCAGAGAGCTGCCAGCATCATGACAGACGTCTCACTCTGCTCATGGACTTTCTTACCCTGTTCTTCCTGCAGAGCATCAGGTCCAGAACAAACAGATTGAGGAGGAGCTGTTAGACCAACGGTTCCCGACGTTTTTTTTTTGTTTTCCTTGGAGCGCCCCCTACTTGTATCTAAGGGAAGCGGGGCCCTAACTTTTTTCTGGGGGATTTCAAGCTAAATAAACTGAGGAATCATTCATTTAATTCAGTTTCAATTTATACAAAAACAACTGTTGATCACATTAAACTCTAAATTGTAATATTTACATCCAAACATTTAATATTAGTCATCATTACTATTTTTTGACTATTTTTAAGTCCTTTGTTCGTAGTTAGGACACATTCTCCCAGCTTCATAAACTTCTTCATCTCTCTGAAAACAGTGACTTCAATGAAGGAACTTGGCTGAGATGATGCCTTCATAAAAACTTCAACAATCCAACTCAGAAATTTCATACTTCCGATATCATAGTTTTCATGTTACAGTTTAACTCGGAGGAGAAAAAAGAAGTTTTTATACTGTCAGCGTTTGCTGAACATTAAAACACGTGCAGCAGCTATTTATTTTTACTCTGGAAGCAGTAATTTCTGACAACTCAGAGCTCATTTTCCCCGAGTTGTCTTGAATGCAGCAACAGCTGCAGCTGGAGCTCAACCAAGTTTTCCAGGACCCACCCTGACACTGCTTCTGATTGGCTGGAGATGTTAGTTTGGAGAGGGAACGCTGCTTACTCTCGTTCTGTTAGTGAACTCAACTGACTGTCACGACCTGACAATATCCCACATCAACAACTTTATCCAACTTTTTTTAATCGCGCTCAAACGCCACACGCCGGAGATCCGTCACGGTGTCGGAATACTATCCCAGATTAGAAACCACTGGACAACGCAAGAGCAATCATCTTTGTCAGGTGCATTTCCCGATTCAGTATTAAAAGACATATTTATTAACACTCAAGTTCTTTAAATTTATGCTGTTATTTTTATTCTTACTTGATTTTAGTTTAGTCTTTAATTTTCTCTGCTGACGTTACTGGGTGAAGTAGGATCTGTCTGTCTCCATGTGTCTCTGTCTCCAAACACGTTTATTTTCAAATAAAGATCCACTGACTATGTCCTGGACTCACTCTACCGCCACAAAGAGCGTGAAAAACAGCTAATCAGGTGTAAAACAGAGCTTCAGTGAACTCACAGCTTCCTTCTCAGTCTTGACAGAGACTCTGCCGCCTCCCTCCGTCCTCCTCAGAACGTCTATGAAGTCTTTCTTTGAGACGGAGGACAGAATCTTGACCTTCTTCCTCTCCGAGCCCCCGGCTTCCTTCACCTTGTCGTCCACGGTTTTCTGGTGTTTTCTCACGGCGTTGAAAAGCTGCACCACTCCCCTGAGCAGAGGGAAAAACGACATGAGTCCTATTCACACAGGACTAGTTTCAGATACGGAAACCTCTGGTAATCTGTAATAATCACATAGGTCGTCTGTGATCTTGATCACGTGCAAACTGTCTGTAATTACTCTGCTAATTACCTGCAAATTACTCTATTTCTTGTAACTAATCCAGTACGAATTGGCATCTCTGTGATTTGTGGGTGAGTTTTTACTTTCTTCTACTTAAGAAATATGAAGGATGTGCTGTAAATTAAAGTTTAGACAGATGTTTGGGTACAAAGTCCAGATGTGCTGCTGATTTAAATACCGTTATTTCTTAACCGGGATCAATAGTATCAAAAGTGTATTTTTTATTATCCATTATAATTTTCCAAAGCAACTAAAGCTGTCAGAAAGTGTTAACTGTCCTCTGACATGCAGTGGAGTGAAGCTGAAAGTGGCAGAGGCTTAAATATGGACAGTAAATATGAGGAAAACACAGACGTAGGAGGGTTAGAAGAAGGAAAGGAGGAAAGTCATCTTCACCTCGTAGCTATTCTCTGAAGAGCTCGCTCCGTCTCACGGTCTTTCACCACGTCTGGCTTCTCTCGAAACATCATCTCCCACGCACGCTTCTTGTCATCCTGTGGAGACGCAAATAAATCTTACAGGCATGCTAAGGAAAGAAAGAAACATGTAGACTGGGGTTTGACACAATGCAGAGCAATGCAGCTCTTCAGGCAGGAGCCACATACCCTGATTTGATTTAATATCGGACTGATTTTAGTGTTAAGTTTAACTCTTTGTATATCAGCATGAATCAATGTATGAAACCAATTCTATTTATTAGCATCAGGCATCATGTCTAGACATATATATGTATTATATATCTTAAGTTTCAATGTTTATATTATATTTTTTTTTTCTTCCTATGATTTGAAATAAACCTCAAATCAATTAAAAAAACATGGCAGGTCATCAACATGTATCCTTTGATGTTCTTTCTCAGTATGCAGGACATTGAATTGTCCCAATGTTATTTACTTCTCCTGGTCATAATCTTGTGGCTGATTGGTGTATATATATATGAAGGTGTAGCCTCCCTGTATAGACGACTCATACCTGCTGCTTCCGCTCCATCTGCTCCTGTTTTTCTTTGGCCTTGATCTTGACCAGTTCCTTGTTCTTCACCAGGATGGTGCTCTTGCTCTCGGGGGTTTTCTTCCCCAGGATCTTTGCCATCGCCTCGGCCCATCCGGCGTTGGCGTTACCGTCCTCTCCCTCCTCATCACCTCCGTCTCCGCCCTGCTCATCACTTCCGTCTCCGCCCTCCTCATCACTTCCGTCTCCGCCCTCCCCGTCGCTCTCTTCGCCGCCGCTGTCATTTTCTCCCGCGTCGCTCGATCCATCATCTAACCTTTCGTCCAGATCCTCTCCTTCCGAACCACTCTGGTCATTGTCGTCCTCAGACTTAGAGACTGCGTCATCACCTGAGTCACACAGAGAAATAGTGACATATGTTTTTCTTCTTTTAAACACAGGTATGTGTCCAGAGACATCCTCGTATCATATACCTCTGCACACAAGCACCACACAGGTGGGTGGGAAGGTAGTACAGCCCCACCACATAATCAACATGCACCACATACGCCACCTTTTCCATCTCAGCACTAGCACAAAACTGGCAGAACCAAAGAAATGTAAGAGAGCAATGGTGGTTGAATGAAAACGAGGGAAAGTGTGTTTGAAAGAGTATAACATACGACAACGCTGTGAAACCACACGTCAGACTTACACTAGGAATGGGCGATAAATCCCCATGATAAATGTGACAAACGTAACTTGATGGATGACCTGTCCCCCGGTTAAAAATGTCCCCAATTTTAGCTTTTTATGAATGAGGAAAAAAAAATGTTGCACACAGACTACAATTATTACGGTAGCTGGTTATGCTGCTATTGACATTACAGACATGGTAATTTAAATATGTTTAAATATGAATAAATAAATCAGAATAAATTAAACTGTAACTGTCTCTGTTTCTTCATTTCATCTTGATAACATTTAATTATTTATTTTTTTGTCTCAGCTGTAAATGTCCCCAGATTTCCACATCGGCAGTCAGTGCTAACACGGGGCCATGCAAACCTGTTTTACTACTAGTGTGGGATTATTCTACAATATTTACTCATCATCACAGTAAAATACTCCATCCTTAGTCAATCTACTGCATTAATTCCTCTGAACCAGTAGAAAATACCGTGATATACACTTTTTGTTATACCGCCCAGCTCTATGATAAACACAGATTTAGCTTTTTATAAATGAGAAAAAAAATGTTGTGTGCAGACTACAATTAAAATTATTACGGTAGCTCTTCACATTACAGACATAGTAGTTTAAATATGTTTAAATATGAATAAATATGTCAAAATAAGATGAAATAAATTAAACTGTAATCTCAGAGCTGAAAATGTCCCTGGATTAGACTTGTTTGATTAGTCGCTACAGTTTTTTCCACAACGTCCTACTTAAACCTGTAGTTAAGCAGCTTATTTGACTATAACTGGTCAGTATTATATCATCTTTGAGCTCTCAAGACAGAATGTAGTGACAGGCTGAGTCAAAAACATGGATTGGATTTATAATATTTTTATCTTTATCACTAGAATGACTAAATTTTATGGTGATAAACTTTGTGGCCCATATCGCACATCTCTAACCTAACCTACACTGGTGCTGAATGAGAGCAGAAAGTTAAGCAAAAGGCACAACATCAGGCAGCAACTTCATAAAAGAGTTTCTTACTAAAGTCATGGGATTAATGTGGCTGAGGAAAAAAAGATAAAAAAGTCCAGAAACACTGTTGAACTGAAGAGTTGTTGCCTGCATGTGATGAGAGGACGAATGACACAGACACAAACACAGCAGTTCATTTTTTAAATCAGAAAGATGACGACAACTTGCTTTGAATTAAAGAAAAGGAGGTTATGGTTAGTGTTGGTTATGGATTTCAGTGCCTGTGGTGGGAACCTCTGTTGACTGTACCCACAGAGACAGAAGGACCTAAAAGTTCCTGGGTCTACAGCTGGAGGACACCAAACTGGACTGGTCTCCTAACATAGACTCAGGATATAAAACAAGTCCAGCGCCGTCAACGAGAGGTTAAGTTAACTTTTTAGGTTTGTCTTAGTATATTATTGGTTATTTTTTTCCTGACTTGTCCTTGTTTTTCTGCGCCAAAAACTAATCGCCGTGGTTTTTGAAACTTCAGAGACGCCGTGCTGCAGGGAAAGAGTGAAGAAGGAGGCTCAAGCCGGCGCTGCCATCTGTCCTCATGGGGGATGTGAGGTCTTTATCAAGAAAGATGTTGGGGCCCAGAGACAGTGGCTGTGAGCAGTGTTTGGGTTTTTGCAGAGACACGGCAGCATCCAGACTTCACCGGACCACAGTGCATCTGACGGGTTGATGGAGACATGCTCCTGAATGTTGGAGTTTACATCCCTCCCTCAGCGGACAAGGAAACAGCATGAAACATGATCTATGCCACTGTTGCCATGCAACAGTCTGAACAACCAGGTCATAATGACAATTCTGGATATTTTTTACTTACACTATTCTCTGTTTTACTTTACTCAACAACACTTTTATATTTTATTTTAATCTTATTGTATCGTTCTTTGTACTTGCAGTTCTTAAAACATTTCTTTTATGTGCAACTAAGCTACCATGAACAAGTAATTTCCCTTGTGTAAATTTCCCCAATGGGGATTAATAAAGTAATATCTTGTGTTAAAGACTATCCAAGTCTATGTCTATAATATTATTCCATATTTGTTTCTGTGTGATGCAGCTATTGGACACCGACTTTCCCTCGGGACAAATCATCTATCTATCTGCATAACACGCTTGAACTATACATGTTTTCCTTTATGTTTTGCCCCCTTTCAGTTAGAGTTGATGATCTGCTTAGCATGCTAGCCACCGATGCTACGCTCTCAGAGGGAAAAGCTCAGCTAACTGCAGCATTAGCATCTTAACGTTTAGCACAGAGCACAGCAAAGGAGCGTAGCGAAGAAAAACCATCAAGGACAAAAACTCGTTATCGCGTCTTTCACGTTATATGATGTAAACAAAACTCACCAAGCTGCGGCACGTGTGTTTTCACTTTAGCCATCGCGGTGTACATTGAAGGAGTTCCGTGGAGTAACACAAGAAAGAGCCAGAGGTTCCGGTTCACGGCTCCGTCGGACAAGTTAGAGGGACGGACTGCTCTTCTCTGATTGGATGTTGCGTTGTTAGGCAACAAGCTGTTGAGCCGTTAACAGAGAAAATGTCTACGTCTAAAAAAAACTGCTATAAAATCTGAATATTTAATAAATGTGTGATTATAATGGTATATTTTATATATATAATTATATCTTTATATAAATGTAATTCATATTTTCTGCATAAACCACTTCAGGACTTTACAAACTACCACAAAAACCATAATTTTGTGGATTTTAACCCTTAAATGCTAGTTTGATAACTTAAAGTCACTGTTGTTTTTATATATATCAAAAAATAAATAATAATTAAATAGCATTTTTTTGGACGTGGACATTTTTTTCCTGAATGACTCAAATGGATTTTTTTTTTAATGTTCTGCTGATCTATATATTTATTTTCAGTTTTCAAGCCTGATGCCTGAGCGTTGATATTGAGTATCTTCCAATCTGATATTAAATAAACATAATGTCCTCCCCTTGAGATTCAGAGGTTTTCTCATCTTACTTGTATTCTCAAGTCAATTTAAAACAAAAAGCTCAAAAGCCGGAAAGACACAACTTCAGAAAAACCACTGGTTCTGTAGTTTCTTGAAGATGTTCAATCCAAGTAGCTTCTTCCAGTTTTAAAGGACTGGTGGAGGATTTAGGGTATAAACAGGAACATCTGTGGTTGTTACCCTTCATAAACTCTCATAACTAGTGTCCCTTACTCACCTATGATGAGGTTTGTCCTCATTCTCCAGTGTTATCGTGTCCTACCTGGTCTGGTCAGAAAATGTGATGGAATAACACTGTAATAATGGATAATACTGTTTTTTTGGTTTGTTCGTTTTTTCTACACAACATTATATATAAATACTATTATCATGAAAAACGTGGTAAAAAAAAATCCCAACAAAATGAAACAAGAATTTTTTTTTAGCCATTATTCAGATTTCTGTTCTGGAAATGTATGCAAATTAGCGCATATTTAAGTCTCCTCATTTCCACGTTTAACTATAAATTCACAGAAAACTGTATTTATGTAAATAATCAACTGGAGAAGTTTCATGGCGATATCTATTAGTTAAAAAATATATCCTATTTGCCTGTAGTGTCCTGCTTTAATTACAATATATATATAAAAAACACCAAATATCCCATGTGATTAATAAAATATCTGATCTAATCTGTGAATTTTTGTTTGTTTTTTCTTTTTTTCCCCCACTAGATGGGATGTGGACAACGATGTTTTAATTGAGTAATGTCAAACTAATCAAATAAATTTGAATGGATTTGCAAAGTGTGAAAATTACATGTAATAATCATTTTTCAATAAAATCTTGGACCTCTTCCTAAATTGTCCAGTTGTCAAATTTGCGGATGTAACGCAACACTGAGAACCACAAGTAAACAGCAGGGGGCAGCAACGTGCACAAATTGCACTTTTTTTTTTCTTAAAAGATGGATAGAGACCACAAGTTCATATCTGCCCCTCACATGTAATCGAGGGAAGAGGCACACATTATCTAGGAGTTCACAATTTGTTCACAACCTGTAGATTTGTGTATTTCAAACTCTTTAGAGACGGTTTTGTGACATTTTCCAGCCTGGTGATCGACAAAACCTCATTTTCTGAGGTCCGTTTGGAGACGGACTCTGTGAAACAGACTCCACCTGGAAATGAACTAGTCCAGATGTGTAATATTGGTTCAATTTCCCCAAATAAACAACGTTAAAAAAATAATACTTCAGTTTCATTTGTTGGATTGGATTCTCTTTGTCTTTGTTGCACTTTCAGGTCATTTTTAGGCAGAAATGAAAGAATATTCTGGGGGCTGCACACACTTTGAAGCTGTATGTTGTGTTCTTCAGC
The DNA here is from genome assembly GCF_022458985.1 of Mugil cephalus. Classification (NCBI taxonomy): domain Eukaryota; kingdom Metazoa; phylum Chordata; class Actinopteri; order Mugiliformes; family Mugilidae; genus Mugil; species Mugil cephalus. The sequence continues at coordinate 22,615,085 of NC_061780.1, read as the reverse complement.
ACAGAAATCATCCCCAGATCCTCCACCACCGTCGTCTTCAGTGGATTTCCAGACGTTACGCATTACACATCACCTGTACGATGCAACTCTGACGTAGTAACACTGCAGCAGGAATAAAGCAACTGCATAATAACAAGTCACACATTAGGGCACAGGTCTGCAACAGGGGGGGTCCGCGGAGCTACTGCAGCCCCCACAAGTTTAAATGTCTTTAAATGCACATTAACATGAATGCAACATATTCTAGTAAAGGAATAAATGGAGGTAGAAGACATTACCAGCACTCTACTATTGCACGTTTCAAATAAGAATAAAATAAAAAAAAGAATATTTGAACCTGTGTGTTATTTAAATAGCTTAATACTGAATGCAAAATAAAAATAATAATGCATATTTATAAACAGCGCTGGGCTATAGAACACATGTAGAAGCTGGATGGGCCTGAAATCCGTCGACGACCTTCTGCATGTGTGAATTTTAAAACCACAGTATCACTCGAAAAGTGTAAAACAAAGAAAGTCTCTGTGTCTGGATCTGATGTAGAGGACGATTTGTCACGATCCACAACGAGCCACCTCCTCGATACTGTGACTAACACACCTACGTGAGGTCTTTTTATAATCTTTACCGAGAAGATTCGTCGCCTTCTTCTTCTTCTTCTTCTTCCCAGTTATTGCACATGTTCAGTGGAGCCCAGACAGTTCATCATGTAGCAGGATCGATGCAGAAAATAAAAGCATTATTCTGCATTTTGATTTGGGAAATGGCAGAAATGCAATTTATAGGAAGCTGTGACTCGAGTTCCTCCACATTCATCACGATTCATCCTCCTCCTTCGCACGTGAGAGCTGCATTTATTTATTTATTTATTTCTTTATTTATTATTACGTAACCGACGGTAACCCTACAGACGCCAAGAAGCAGTTTCCCCCCCCCCCCCCCCCCCCCCCGGGGGATGAGATGAGCCTCCTCCTCCTCAAAAAGCCACGACATCACGGATCAAATTAGTCGGAAGAAAAGCGGAGATCTGTTTTTTGTTTGACTTTGGTGTGCAAAAGTATACTCTTTATTCTTATTATATATCCAACTTTATTTTTGCCCCAACCCTTTCCCCCCTTTTCCACCCAGACCCCACAACCGGTGGCATTCCCATGACACCAGTTACTGTCACTGTTACAATAGCCAATCAGAGTTCACCTGCAGAAAGAAGGCAACCAAACAAAGAAGAGCAGAAAAAAGGGTTACTTTCAGTTTGTTTGTTTTTTTTTTTTGTTTTTTTTTTTGTGTGGTTTTCTTTTTTGTTAAATAGTAATAAATACATTGAGATGCAGTGGTTCTTACGTTATCCTTTTTCTTAAGCAGAAGAGTTAAAAAGTTTTTTTTTTTTTTTTTTTTTAAAGGTTTTTTTTTTTTGTTTGTTTTTTAAATTTCTGTTTTTTCTATTTCTTTATTGATCTCTGTTGAATCTTTAGCAGCAATCCGGACCAGTTGTCATGGTGATTAGCAGCACAGAGAGGAGGAGCCGTCTGGAGGAGAAGCACAAGAGGAGAAGGAGAGGAAGAAGAGAGCAAGGGGGGAGGAGGGAGGGGAGGTTGATGGGGTGAAGGTGGGGAGGAGGAGGAGGAGGGAGGAGGGGAGGGAGGGTGGTAGGAAAACAACTAAGAGAGTCAGCAAGGCATCAGTGTCCTGTCACTTTCTTCTCCCTCCATCTCGTTTTCTTGCTCCATAACTGCCGGCGCCGGGAGGAGAGCGACAGAGAGGAGGACGCAAAAGTCAAACAAATTTAAAAAAAAAAACAAAAAAATAAACAAAAAACAAAACAAAATAAAAAGTAAACTTAACAGGAGACAGGAGAGAGAATCCATGGAGTCCTGAATCACACATATATACTGTATATGTCGGCGTTTCCTCCCTTTTTTTCCAAACCAGCGTCACGCACACGTCTACGTCACCGTCTTTGTGAGGACGTCCCACCTCTGGACCCGTCACCATAATCTGAACCGTCCACGACCCCAAATCACCGGGAAGTCGAACCCCAGTCCTCACAAAGACTAGTGTGCAATTACACACACGTACACTTACAGTATGTGTAATTGCATATATATATATATATATATCATAAATATATATATATGTGTGTGTGTGTGTGTGTGTGTGTGTGTGTGTGTGTCTGTGTAAGACTGCTTTAAATATGAAATGTCGTAACAACAAAACCACCCAGTGTGAACATGAACATGTGCTCTCCTTCCACTTACTGCCACTGCACGGGAGTAAAATGAAACGTGATAATAATAATAATAATAATAATAAAAAAAATTAAATTAAATAAAAAAAAAAAAAAAATGTCTTCTCTCTCTTTCCTCTTCATCCTCCTCCTCCTCCTCCTCCTCCTCCTCTCCAGACTTTAAAAAAAAAAAAAAAAAAAAAACGACAACCAAACAGAACACACACGCAAATTCCTCAAAAAGAAAAAAAAAATATAATAAAATAAAATAAAAATAAAAATAAAAATAAAAATAACCCCGAGAAAAAATAAAATAGAATTAATCAACAATAATGTTAATAAAAACAATCTCGTCACAATCATTCCAATTACAGTCGCAACGAGGACAACAAACTAAATGGATAAATGGCGAGTTTTTTTTTTTTTTCTTCTTCTTCGCAGTATCCTCCTCCTTCCTCCTCCTCCTCCTCCTCTCATGCAGTACGAACCGTCGACTTGAGCACAAAGTTCACCTCTTTGTCTCTGGACTCTTGTCTGTGTGTGTCTGTGTATGTGTGTGTGTCTGTGTCTGTGTCTGTGTATGTGTGTGTGTAGTTGTTGTAGTTGCAGTTAAAATTGTATGGCTTTAGGGCATGTTTCAGGTTTTATCAAGAATTGGCCGGCCCCTCGTCTGAGTCTGGCCTCCCTCTGCCCCCCGCAGCGGGGTTATTGTTGTTGGAGGCGGGGTAGTAGTCCTCAGGGGGTGGGGCTTGTTGCCCTGGGGCGCTGGGGGCTGTCCGAGTCCGGAAGGCAGACAGTCCAAGTGGCAGAGCGAGGGGCAGAGATGCAGAGCCAAACTGAGAGGCCTCCATGGAAGACACCGCCCCCAAGTGGTGCAGTCCTAGGGACACACCCACATCCATGCTGTCACTCATCTGGGGTGAGGATTCCTGCTGCCCCCCCCCCCCACCTCCGCCGATGCCCGTCTGTCCCGCCTGCCTCAGGCCGCGACCACCGTTCCCGTGGTGTGAGTAAGTTGGGTGGGGGTGATGGGGTGGGTCCAAGAAGTGGCGCTGGTGTGGTTGGGAGGCAGCAGGCTTGTGGAGCAGCAACTGGGTGTATGCTGGGTCCTGACCCCCACCTCCACCATCACTGCCTGGCCACATCCTCATCTGCTGCTGGGAGGGAGCCTGGGGAGGGGGGGAGAGTGTGGGGGAGATAATCAAAGGGTGAGGTGGGACGAGTGTGAATTTTAGCTTATAATGAATGAGGAAAAAATTAAAAAATTGTTGCGCTCGGACTACAGTTATTACGGTAATCGGTCGCTCTGCTACTGACATCACAGACGTGGCTGTTTAAATATGTTTAAAAAAAGAATAAATATGTTTCTTCATTTCCTCTTGACAACATTTAATTCTTACCGTTCATACCGTGATACCGTCAGAACAGAAAAACACTGAGATACAGGATTCAACCAACATATTTGTTCAAAACAAAACAAAACAAAAAATAAAAATCAGGCGAATCCAACAAATTCTTATTTTTAACTGTGTGTCACTCAGAGTGATTCTGACTTTTGTGATAGAAACTTCTTGGCTCTTGTCTTTGAAATGTTTCAAAATAGATAAAGATCATGCATTTATTATTATTATTATTATTATTTTGCAAAAAGACTGGCATGATAAATATCATTTTGCAAAACAATCTCAAATAGTTTAAGAAAAAAAAAAGAAAATGTATTTTTGGCAAATTGCTGCCATCTGCTGGTTTGTCCCGGGAACTAGTGGAAAAACTGGGTGTAGCAGTTACTTCAATTAACACGATGCAGTTAAAGACTTCTATCCATATTGTGCAAAGATTAATCCCATAGGCCAGATGTTTGACACCTCTGGTTCACTCTGCACCAGAGACAAGTTCCAAAATAAGACAATAGGAGAAATCGTTGGATGCTCGATGCTCTTCCACGTCGCTGGTTTGTTAACCTGAACTCTTAGTTAAACTTACATCACTTTATTCAGTGTTTTTACTTATTTATTTATTTACTTTAAAGAAAATCAGTAACACAGTTTGTTGTTAAGACGAAGTCTTATTGAGGTCAGATTTATCTCCGGGTGAAAACCGGCTGTAAAATGTTATTGTAATTAAGGGCGAAACGATTTTCAATTTATTATTAAATCCCAACATTTATTGAGATTTTATGTATTTATATCCTAACTCAGACTTTCTACAAAGCAGACTGAGTTTTCCAGAGAATAGTTATTTTCTCTTTTGAATTATGAATGAAACATTTGAACATTATTTATCTAACATGTTTGAAAAGAAGTAGGAAGAAGCCTTATTTATTTAATCCTACCCCTTAATAAAGTTTAATAAATATAATGAATATTTGGGGCGTTAGCGTTTTTCATCACTGGACGATGACGTGAACGGTCGGTTCGGTTCCCCGTTGGTTTTTGTTTGCAGACCGGATGAGATTTAATCCAGAACCAGGATGTTTGTAAAGCTCGATGCGTCGGTGTCGGTGTTTACCTGAGGGCTGGTCATCTCATAGTCTGAATGTGTAACAGCTGAGTTGTAGTAGCGGTTACTGTAGCGGTAGTTGCGGTTATCATTGGAAGAACCACTTGAGCCACCTGGAAGACAAAAATAAAAATAATCACGCTACCTGACAATGAATTGACATATTTTATGGAAACAAACTGTTGAGTAAAAAAAATAAATGTCTAGAATAAAATGTATATGAAATATTAAATAATTCTGTATCTAATGTATGTTTCTATTTTTCTCTCTCTTGTTGTTGTTGATACTAATTTCTATACATTTCTTGTTTCATGTTAACCTCTTGAGACCCGGCGTCCTCATATGGGGACATTTAAGTTTGTGGCAGCTTCTTATTCTGCTTCATTCATAACTAATTAGTAGGTACAAATCTGAGGACTTCAGTGTTTGCTATTCTTTCTTAGCGCAGCCATGTTCTGTATTAAAAGAAATAGTTTTATAATTTGTTACACACTGGTGACTTTACTGTAACATACACTGAAATAATCCCCGTGTCCACATATGAGGACATATATTTTTTGTACTTCTTATATCCTATGAATCCCACATTAAAGGGAAATTAAAAATGCATACCAAACAAAAGGTCAGGTCTCAGGAGGATAACTTTACATTTACATGACTATGTTCATTAATATGTGTCGTCCCAATAAAGAAATAAAGAAATGAATCATCTTCAGGCTCTTTTAAATTACTGCAGGACCCAGACGCAGTAATCTCAGCACTAAGTCTACGCCAGTGTGAGTCATTTATACTTCGCTCGCTCTGTAACAACGCCCCCCAAACACTAGATGGCGCTGTGTCTTTTTTTTTTTGTTTGTTTCTACTTCCTGCTTCACTTTCCACTTCAAAAATTCACTCCATTCAAAAAAAAAAAAACATCTGCATATCCCAAACCTCCTCAGTTAAACTTTCCGATTCTTTATTGACCCAAAACGATTTGAAATTTGAAAATTTGCCGAGACGGAGAAGCAGCTGGAAACACTAAAGCAGAAACACGCTACGAACCAAGCGGACCAATCGCAGCTCCCTGTGATGTGCATTCACTTTCATGCACATCAATCGGATAAATTAATAATTTTAAAAGTCTAAAGAAGCTGTTTTTACTTTTTAAAGGAATAGTGACTTTATAAATTCCACAGGCTTCGTCTACTTTACCAGAGCTAGAAACAGAGCTAGTAGTGGAGGTTGAATGGGAGTGGTCCATTGCAGGAGAGGTGGATGTAGATGAACTGGTGTTGGTTCCTTCATCTGTCGTCTTCTTAAAGAAGTTGTGCTGCAGGGCGTAGAATGGCGTGATGCGGCTCTTCGGGTCGTAGTCCAGCATGCGTAGGATCAGGTCTGGAAGGGGGGGGGGCGAGCGCCACCATGAGGACGACGAGGACGTCACACAGAGAGAAAGAGAGAGAGACAAGGCTCCGGTCTGAGCATTATTTTTGTAGTTGCGTCTCACCTCAAGTAGGTGGCACTATTGACCACCTCCATGTGACTAAAGAGGCACTTTCACGTCACACTCTCCTTATAATAACCTCATTATCTGACTCAATGTCACAATGAATCCGATTGGTTTAACTCAAAAAGTCGTGGTTTACCTTTAAATTTCAGGTAATCACAGGGGGCATGTCCTGGCTCTCCTGCCCTCCTGCCCCCGGGGCCCCCAGTCTCTACACCCAAAATCTCATGAAGACGCCGTGTGGCTGGGGGCTTGTACTCCTACAAAAAATAAATAAATAAATAAAAATACACAAATTAATACAAATTCAGTTACAGAATCATTTCCGTAAACACATCCTTGCTTTACCTGCATTGTTTGTGTAAATTGCTGCTGCTTTTTTATTGTTGCTTTTTACACTTTTTAATCTATAATGATAATATCTTCTATTGTATTTCACTTTTAAGATGCTCTTTATCACCCGGCCTCGGACTACAGCTGGAAATTAGCTCCATTAGCTAAAGCTGCCATGTTTACTGACACTTTGTACAGTTGAATAGGGGCACAATTACCTAATATTTAGGGATTAGGTTTGTCCCAATCAAGTTTAAAGGAAAACGTTTAATAAAAACAAAAACTGAAATTTACCTTCTTGACATCCTTGTTCTTCTTCACTGTCCATAGACCGTCTGACAGCTTGTCAAAATACTTCCTGGCTTTAGGAGCTGCATCCAGCATGTGGCTGGGTGGAACCCCCAGAACCTCCACAATCTTATTCATCTGGTCAACCTACACACACACACACACACACACAAAAACAGCAGAGACAAACATGAGGATTAAATTGGCAACACTACACGACTGTGGTCAATTATATAATGAATGTTGCTCCAAGAAGTGAATGCAACAGGCTGGAGGAGACAAACCGAACCACGGTGTCACAGTTCATTAGGTTCGTGTTGCAAATGAAAGGAATTCTGGATTCAAAGCCGTATACACCGATGTACAGGCATAACATTATGACCACCTTCCTAATATTGGCTATGGCCTCGTCTGTGCCTCCATGGACATGCAACAGGATGTTGTTAGTGGAGTCATTCTCTGTGGATCATCCCACAGATGCTTGTTCAGTTAGGATCTAGTGAACGTTGTATTATTACAAGATGCTTCTCCCGTCGGCGGTCATAATGTTGTGCAATTGTCCAATGTTTACCTCATTGGAGCCGCTGAAGAGGGGCTCTCCCGTGTGCATCTCCACTAGGATGCATCCCAGAGACCACATGTCGATAGCCAGGTCATATGGCATCCCCAGCAGAACCTCAGGAGAGCGGTAGAACCTGCTCTGGATGTACTGGTAGATCTGAGGAGATGAGATTATGTTTGTTACATTTAACCGTACGTCACATGTGCAGAAGAGAATCTACAGCGCACTTAGTTTAAATTAAGACTTAAGACTTCTGGACAATTAGCTCATATATGTGTGTATATGTATATATGTGTGTGTGCTCACCCTCTGTCCAAGCTGACAGGAGGATCCAAAGTCAACTATTTTGATGGCAGATCTCTTGGGGTTACATAGCAAGATGTTCTCTGGTTTCAGGTCGCAGTGGATGATTGACAGCTCTGGAGTTGCCAGGAATAATAATGCTGTAAAAAAACAAAACAAAAACAACAACACTTTAATTTTCATGCGGAGAAACACACTGATAAAGTATTTGCACCGAGTAGGAGCGACCCTACAGGTTCGGGCAAAGACGGGACGGACTCCCGTGATAGAGAGAGAACAACACGAAGGAAGGAGGGAACATGAGAAGCTCCAGAAATACCACGAGCTGAGAGAGGAACTAGAAAGGATGTGGAAGGCAACAGGGGTCCCTGAGGTGCTGGGAGGGAAAAATTAGAACTGGTGTCTGCAGCATATACCAGGAACAACATCTGAGATCTGCAAATACTAGGAACCGTTAGAGCTCGGTTTATACTGGGTGTAAAGGTAAAGGGGGGAGGAGGAGGGGGGAGGAGGAGGGGGGACACTCACCTGTACAGAGCTGCTGTGCAAATTTCCTGGTGAGGTTGAGGGAGACTCCTCTGAAGTTGGTGTTCCTCAGCAGATCGTACAGGTTGTAGCTCAACAACTCAAACACCAAACAGAGATGGTTCCTAAACATAAAGTGACGCTTCAGGTGGACTGGACGGAGACGGAGACGGAGACGGAGACAGGGGGGGGAGACAAGAAGAGAGGTTAAGGAACGAGATTTAAAGAAAGCAGCAGAGACACGTGTGACGGTTGTGTGTGTGTTTGTTTGTGTGTGTGTGTGTCTTACCTATGTAATATTTCATCTCAGTGTCATGTTTGTTCATGAGCTCCAGCAGGCGTAGTTCAATCTGTGCCTGGTTTAAAAATGCCTTTTTGTTCTTAATGATCTTAATGGCGACCCACTCCTGCTCGTGGTGGTCGTAGGCCTTCACCACCTGAGAACAGACGTCAGGACCAAGTTATTACCACGACTTAAACGTTTTCACTAAACATGTACTGATTATAAGATGGAAATGTTCACAGCAGCTATAACGTTTAGATCCAGAATAAAACAAACAGAGCTAAATATGGTAGAAAGACAATTTTTACAGACTAAGGAAGTATTTTTTTTTAATTGTGAAATGAGATAATGTGATATGAACAAGTGGAGACAAAATGTGTGTTTGTATTATATGGCAACATAAGCGGTGGAATTAACAATTACATTATTACAAAGCTAATTATGATAAGAGTGATCGTAGTGATAGTTATAACTGTTATAACTAAATAATAATAATAGTTACAAAACATATGTGCATTGTCTCACATATATGCTATTTCTTTTGTTAATGCACTGTATTCGATGTCTCCAGTTGCCTTTTAAAATCTGAAATCACGAGGAAAACTAGCCTCTTGGCTAATTCTGGCTCATTTATGACTTATTGTACCTACAATTTATTATTTATTAATGTGCATTTCCCCTGACAAATAAAACAATAAAGTAATTAATATTATTAAAAAGGAAATGTACTAACAAATGTTAAACAAATATGTTTATCAATTAAATTATTACTTAATAGAATAAAAATAACATTTAAAAACAATACTATTGATAAATATAAATCGGAATTATAAACAGTAGTTTTCTCATAAACTGTTTAACATTTGTTCTGTCTAAACTTTAAAATGAGCAAATGCATCGTTTTAATTTAAAACGGGGTAAAGAAAATAAGGTGAAGCTTTTGTTTTGTTTTTTAAATTACGCTTTAACAGAAAAAGGAAGATGCATACATATGTAATGTCGTTTATTGATGCGTTTATTAATTGTTAGTTCTGTGTGGGCCTGACCTGTCCGAAGGAGCCCTTTCCGATCAATGAGTCTATCTCATAGCGGTCCAGCCACTTCTCTCCATTTTTGACAATGTAGTCGTAGTTGTCGTCATCGTAACCATCGTTATAGACTTTTCTCTCCTTCTTCGTGCTGCTGTCCTCAGGAGGGACCTGCTGGGCCCGCCGCTTCTTCTTAGTATAGTACACCTGTAGGTGGAACGAATAAATAAATAAATAAATAAATAATGACACTACATACATGAAGGGTTACGACCGGGCACTTAATCAGATAAGGATTCAATCTGTAAACGGATTCAAGAGAATCTGATAAACTGGATTCAATTAAAACACAAATTACAATGCAAAGGTACAACAAATGCTAAATAATTTGTCAAATTATCTGAGTTCAGGCCCATAATAACCCATAAATTCTACCCCACCTTAAGAAAAATAAGTGAAAGTTTGACACATTGCTGCCATCTGCTGTTTAGTCCTGGGTCTCAAATTCCACTTGAAGTCTTTTCAAAATCACGGGTCAGATTAGACCCCGGGGCCGTATGTTTGACGCCCCTGTCTTAACTAAACACCCTTTATTTAACAGCTAAGATTTAGTGACTTGTGTCCCTGATGAAGTGGAAACGTGCACTCGCTGCTTTGTTTCCGGTTACAGCCCGTTGACCCGGTTGCGTCATGAAGTCGTCACAATGTAAATAAGTGAACCCGGGACGGTGGCGCGAGTGTGGACGGTGTGGACGGTGTGGACCGTCCCATGTGTCCTACCTCATTGATGTGCTTGTAAGTTTTGATGAGGTCAACAGAGAGTTTCCTCAATGGGGCGCTGGCAGGGTCTCTGAAACTAGGGGGGATCCTCCGCTGGAGTATGGTCATATCAGTCAGCACCTGTGGAGACGGAGCAGCAGCACTTTACACACTCGTCTCAGGGATGAATCGGCAAACGACAAAGTACAACACATTCGGATTATTAAATTAACACTATTAAGTCTGCTTTCATGCAAGAAGAAAAAATAAAAAGTGTAAAGTTGAACAAAAAAAAATACTTCAGTTGTTTGTGCATCAGAGCTACTACAATATTTTACAGTGTTTATTTATTATATACAAAAAAACATAAAAAACAAATACGCATAATAAATTTGAAAGAAAATAGAAAAAATAACAGTAACAGGAAAACAGTTTCTTTCTTAATATGATAAATTGTGACTCATGATAATAATATGTAACCACTGCTTCTCTTTTTTTGTGGGGGAGTAATGTTCAGGTTTATATATGTGTAGTTTTGATCTAATCCTCTGTAAACTTTTTATTTAAATGAATAAGTAAATCGTTGAATATATCAGTCAAGCTAGTTAATTTGAGGAATTGTTCGATTAAAAATTTAAACAGTTTAATATGGACTGGATGATGCGTTCACGAAAACTCAGAAAATCTGTATTGCAACTAGGAAGTTTCACACTTCCGACATCATAGCGTTTACGTTACAGGTTAACTCAGAGTAGAAAAAATACTGTCACCGTTTGCTGAACATTAAAATATGTGCAGCTATTTACTTTTAATTTGGAAGCAGAAATTTCCAAGTTTGATAAATCGGAGTTCAATTTTTCCCAAGTTGACTTGAATGCAGCTGCAGCTGGATCTCAACCCAGTTTCCCATGACACACGCCCACCTTACTTCTGATTGGCTAGTGATGTCAGTTTGGAGGGAAAGTTGCTTTACTCTCATTCCACTGGAACTAAATTGACAATTGACAACATCCTGCACCATTTTTTTTTATTTTTTATCGCGGAATATTTTCAGTCCTGTTGCTTAAATTATAAAATGTAGTTTGTGCAATATTTCTTTGTCTGTCTGCCAACGTTCACAGTTATCCAGATCATGGTATCCCCAAAAACGAAGCTAAAGCAAAGGCAACTTGGGGTTTTCTTGAAGACGTTTCACCCGTGTAGCTTCTTCAGGTCTAAATTACTGGTGGGGAGTTCAACTTTTTAAATTCTTCTTCAAAGCCAAGGTAACATTTCCTCGCTACATGAACTTCGACAACCTTGTTGGTGCACACGTGGCCTAGGAGAATACAAGTAGGATGAGAAAAGCGTTTATAATATTTCCTCCAGGAGAGGAAATTTTGATCATCCAGTATCGGATTAGAACTCGAACTGGCCGATACCGAGTTTTAACATATCGCTGCTCTGGTGCCCTTCTCTTTATAGAACTGAGAAGTTGCAGGGACGTACTGCTTGTCCTCTGCATAGACGAGTGTTTCTGGGAGATGCTGCTCTTGTCTTGTCCGGTAAACGAGGCTCATCTTCAGGACGTTGCTTTCAATGAGTCCGTATTGGAACATCTTGTCCAAATATGTTCGAGAAGTTGAAACATCCCACAGTCAAAACCCGAAAATTAAAGCGGGTGATGTCACAGATGTTAAGGCCCATCTTGTTCAACATTAGCTTGTTGCAAACGTGGAAGAAGATGATTTTAGAGCAGTATGAAAGACGGAGATTCAGGGACGACATGTCTTTACCTCATTATCTGAAACAAAAGTATAACGTGTCCTCTTTTGTGAATAAGGTTCTCAGCCATCCAGGTCAGGGTATATCCAAAAAAAAAAAAAAATACTAAAGAAACTTGTAGAGTTTCTTGCAGATATTTCATACAAATATAAAATGAGAAATATGACCTATGTCCTTTAGAATGAAATGAATCCAATCACTGAAAACGTATTTAGGTGGATTTTCCTCATTTGTTTTTGTACATTTTTCTAAAAAGGTCCCGTTTGTAAAAAAAAAAAAACTCAGTTACGAGTCTCTGGCGAATAATAATTTGACCTTAAAGTTTCATTCATTAGAGGGAAAAAGACCCTAGTCACTAATAAAAAGTTAAACTCCCCACTAGTCTTTTTTTTAATTTATTTCACACGTGGCTAAAAAAAACAGCCTCAAATCGAAAACATAACAAAACAAACATCAGATCAAAAGCACATCTTGGTGAACCACCATGACTGAAAAGGAGCCGGAAGAAAAAAAACTCTCGTCCGTCTCTTAAAACATAAACACACAAACAGACGCTCTGTCAGTCAATCACCCGACAAAACAACACTCAATAACAAAAGGAATCATCTTTCACACGGTCATTTATGATCTATATAACATCCATCACTCATCAAGTTCACACAGTCTAAATATTCTCTTTTTATACTGAAATTATTTACACGACTCTTTCTGTAACGATCTCCACAATTTGGCATTTGAAACGCACATCTGTTTTAAAGTAGCCGTTGCAAGCTGATGTTTAAAATGAAACTTCCTTCTATTGTCCTGATTCTTCTGAACTAAAAACAAACAACTTCTGGAAACTTTCTGGTCAGCCTCTGTTTTCTGCTTCATACATGACAAATAACGGGTGTAACTCAACTAAATCTTTAAGTTTCATGAGTCCTGACTTGATAAACAGCGTGTTCTTGTGACCTCTTGATCGTTGTGCTTCCTTATATTGTTAAAAACTGACTTTATTTCACATTTTTCTCACTCACACACTCTCCAAACCTCTGCAAAGAACAGCTACTTTCCACATTTGTGACCGTTTTCAGAGGGTAAAACAAAGCAAATGTTGAGGAAAAAACGTAAACGTTACCCCCCTCGGGAAACACGTGAGCTATACACGAAACCAGTTACCTCCGGACGACTGCGCACACGTTACCTGCTGCTGCTCGGCCATGGAGTGGATGGAGCTGAAGGAGGGGTGTGTATGAGTGTGCTGGCTGGTCATGGCTGGCTCAGCGAGGGAGAAGCCCTGGGCAGTGGAGGAGGAGGAGGAGGAGGAGGAGGAGGAGAAGGAGGAGGAGGAGGTGGGCGGACATCCTGAGCTGCTTACACCTGAGGAGAGAGAACAGAGATTATCAGAGAGGGAAAAGCCCGACGTTTCCAAACAGGGAAAAAAAAACCTGATTAAGGAACGGGATCGATAAACAGCCATATGTGCACTTTACTATACTATAAACATCAATGCTTAGAAAAATCTTATCAATTATCAAATGCAGATCTGCACAGAAATATAGAACAAGACAGGAAGCACTAGATTTGTGAGACACATCTAAATAAATTTGAAAATCTTTGAAACTTTTGGCAGTTTCGGTAATTTGATGCTACAGGGTTTTAAAATAAAAAACTATAAAATAAAAGATTAGGCTTGAATCTCCAACTCTAATCTGATCGTTATATATATATATATATATAAAAAAAATGGCTCCCTATTTGAAATGTTTTCTTTGTGTTACGATAAAAATCAGTTAAAATCACAAATCCACGAGTTAATTTAATAGGAAATGGAAACAGATCGGCACAACATCACCATAAAATAACCACCGGATGACTGAACTAACAGCCAGCTGGCAACACATGATCTGGGCCTGGTTAGAGGAAATAACAGCCCCCCTCTCCCCGACAGAAGAGCTAATTTATTCCAGATGACAATGTAGATGTTAAAAAAAAAAAATGTTAAGTTGAATGCTGAATTGACACGAAGACGAAACGGTTTTTCAAACACAAATAAAAGGGGAAGGGGGCGATTTAACAATATGAGGTGATGCACATCTGGACAAAAACAATGAGCACACAAGAGAATTTTAGACCAGGCAGGTGTGAACTAAAGAAGAGTCACAGGAACTCACTCAGAAACTCATTTTGCAGAGTTGAGATATAAGTCACAGTAAACTTTTCTTGGCTTTTTTTCATTGTGTTGCGATAATCTGTGTTATAACATGTCGTCCTTTTGGTTGTTACCTCTGTCTTCCAACACTATAATAATAATGCACCTTTTCATGCTGCAAGCACAGTAATTTTGTCAAAGGTGTCAAACTTTTAGAGTACAGCAGGACGTAGACGCCGTAACCTACGCAACGTAGCCTCGTCAGACTGGCTGTAAAAACGCCTCCAACACACTAGTGGGCGCTGTGTCTTTTTTTGCCACTCGGGTTAATTTATCTACTTCCTGCTTCCCTTTCAAAGTTTAGCCTTCTCAATACTCTATCGATCCAAAACAATGAATTTAAAAACTGCGGAGATGGAGAAGCAACCGGAAATACTAAAGCGGAAACACGCTAACAACTAGCGGACCAATCACAGCTGTTGCGGTCTGCGTTGCTGCGTAGTTACATTTCTGGGGAGGTGGAGGTCAGCGACGGCATCAGGGTCTACGTAGGGGTCTGCGTTATCGCCGTAGCCTCTGCGTCAACTTAACACATTAGCATAAACGGCCTATTAAGAATAGCGGCTTAGATGACAAAAGAACTCGCTAAAATCCGACCAGTTAAGCTGTTACACAAGCACGAGGTTCGCATGGCGTTTCTCTTCACTAGCTTAAGGACAAACATCTTGTCAGGAGTTTATCCGTTAAATGGAAACTGAAAGAGTAGCTTCTCGTCACGCCGCTGACGTGAGCAGTTTATCAAATATCTGGAGCAGCCAATGGGCGATTCATGGCAGTGCTACAACATACACCAATATGTGATTGTGGTGCAGTCGTACAAGGAATCACTGTTCAAAAAACTGGTCATCGGTCTAACTTCTGACACAAAAAAAGTCAAAGGGAACTGAAGTAGGGACACGGCGACCCGTCGAACCGGCTTTTCAACATCATCAACAAGCAAACGCTCCTTTCAGACCTCAGTCTGCGGAGGCCAGCGTTATCGATTTTGTTGCGGTGAAAGTGGCGTCGGGGATTGTTGGTGGCAGCAAACTGGACGAAGTGGAGACAACGTCACCAGAGGAAGTGACCAAGAAGAGGATGAGGGGGGAACTGAAGACCAAGTCTTATTCAGAAAAGTGCCTTGACGCATTTAAAGACATATTTTTTTGCCAAAGGTCACCAGACTCCACCGTACAACAAGTATCTCAAAATATATCTGTGTTTGTGTTTTTACAAATATATATATATATATATATATATATATATATATATATATATAGATACAGCTAAGGATGTACCAGAAGATCAGTAACAGCCAAGGCTCATCTTTTGCACCTATTCTTTTACGTCCGCCACAAACCAAAACACAATCATCCTCTTCTTCCGTTTTAGTGGTGGTTGGGTAGCGTAAAAAAGCTGCCAAAAAACTAAACAGTATGAGAAGAGGAACCACAAAGTCACGTGGCTAAACGTGTCTGGAAAATGCAAGTCAGTCAGAAGTTAGTAAACTATGCAATGTGATAGCGGGAGAAGGTCACTGAATGCGAGCGAGTTGATTCGTTGGACGGACTGAAACAACAACAACAAACACAACAAGCAAAGAAACAAAACAAAAAGAAAGGGTCATGGACAAGATCTTGATCAGGACATTCCTACGTGTAGCACATGGACGTATACGAGCTTTTTTTTATATTATTCCATATTTTGTTATGTATCTTCTTTTGATTTATGCCTTAAGGTCGACTCCAAGCGGTTTTCAATCACAGTTTGTATAAATATGGAAACAAAACGGGCAAACTGACTCAATTTCCCCGTCAGATACAGGAATAAACACATTTTTATCACATCTCAATCACGGTGACGCTCCACGAGGAGGTCGCGCTGGCTTAGTGGGACGCTTAATGGAGCCGAGCCATCATTTAGACACATGTCCTTGCCCCAGTATGACGAGTCAAAATGTCTGCTATGAAACAAGGCGAGAGGTCCAGCAGCTGACCACATTTATTCCCCCCTAGTTCATTTACCAAGGAGAGAGACAAAGGCCCCGACGTTCTCGCTGTTCTACGATTATTAAGAGACTAGTAAAGGGAAAATGTAGTTTAAAAACCAGGCACCTCTTTATAGAAAACAATTAAAGGCATCAAACTCTTGTGTCTAATAGTTGCTGCTTTGCTGGTCAAAAGAAATAAAACATATGGGGTTAAACGACAGTAGGGTCTACGTTAAATAAAATGGTCAAAGCGAGAGTTTAAAAAGGAAAAAAGTGCAGTTTTCAATCACAAACCGGCGAAGCGCCGAGAGCCGACCACATATTGTGCGGGCTGACAATATTACATGTCCGAGCAGCTGAAGCGGTCTATCCTGGGCCTACGGGAAAAGGCCAACCTTAGACTTACATAAGGAGGGGAAACCCAAATATATTCTCCCCCTGCACCATCACTAAACGCACGACGTTCACGTTCCCGGCGAATTAGTAAGAGCGACCCTTTTTAAATTACAGTATCTCAGGACGAACGTCTCTCTGAGAATCTAATTTTATCTGCAAACGAACAAATAAATAGACAAATAAATAAATAAAAACAGCTTTTGTGTTTGACTGTATGTGTTTAACGGTGCTGCGTGATAAAGTAATCCAATCACAGCCGCCGGAAACCCCGGCCTCGCTTTATGGATATGATGCTGCTTTGAGAGACGGAGAGACTAGCAGAGAGAGATCAACACCATCCCTTTAAGAGACTAAGAGGCAGTCACAACACTTCCTCAATCTCGCACCCCCTACCTGCGCTGCCATTGGTCGAGGCCCCCACTTTCTCCGTCAGCTGATTTGCTGTTGGTATCTAAGGGCTGGCTGGCCAGCGCTCTATAAATAAACCCAGTGCTGTCTCAGCAACCAGACTACAATACTCATTAGCTACTTCTCCTTCTCCTCTTTTGCTTCTCTCTCTCGCTAAAGCAAGTAGCTTCCAATAGCAGGGCCTGGTTCCCAGCAACAGAGCGCACTCTCCCCTAGCAACTAACCCGCCGCTTCCTCCTCCTCCTCCTCCTCCTCCCTCTTTCTTTCATCATCCGCTCCATCTCAAAAGATCTATCCCCTCTTCTTCTTCTGCTTATCCGTCCATTCATCCCTCCCTCCCTCCCTCGCTCCTGTGTTTTCTCCTTCCTGACGTCAGTCGGAGGTTCGCTCGCTTGCGTCTCGCTCGCAGAGAGACGTCTTCGGCTTTTTTTATTTATTTTTTCTGTTTCGTCGCTTCATCAGCGTCGTGTTGCTGCACAATGATGTAACATTTTTTTTTTTTTTTTTTTTTATGAAGGCGACAATGATGGTTGGGGAGTCACTCCACGCGGCGATACACAACACATGCACGTACAGTACACAAACCGCCACCGTGAATCAACAATTGTGAAACGCGGAGGAAAGGTCCTCTTATTAGAGGTGCACCCGGTTACCACCATAGACTGTATAAAAATACAATACACATCATGGTCTTCCTTGCATTGGCTAAACTGATGCTATTTATTCCCGGATACGGGCGGCGCCATCTTGAGATTTTGGAGTCTGATCAGTGGAGCCACGATATCGATGACCCGACCACACTTCCTCCTCAATCACTCGTTTTCATTTAATTAATACTAGACTCTGCTCTTCCTCCACCAGTCACAAGGAAATGTTTGATTATACACTACTTATTTTAAAAAAATAGTTTTTACAACTCCCCCACGCTTTAAGGAGCAACTTGTAAACGGCATTATGTCAAATCCTGCTTCTATAAAGTCAAATAATTAAAACAAAACTAAAATTTATTCTAGTTCGGCCCTGTCTTCAGTCTGAATAGTCTCAGTTTTGAGAATATATATTTCTGAAGGATGAAATTTTGATTTTGAAATCTAAATCAGAGGTTCCATTACATTATTTTCCAAATTAAGGCGTTAAGTTAAAGTTTAAGATTCACTAAATCCCATTGAGTCTCACAAATAAATATGGAGGGATCAGAGGGACCCATATGTAATGGATTTAGTGTCCTATGAATATATATATTATATTAAATCAGGTGCATTTTTATTTTTTGTGTTAAATGGAAAATTTTCTTATATAGATTATTATGTGTATTATGTTTCTGTTGTCGACATTTATGAGGTAATGAAAAGATACGGTGAGCAGAGTTATTATTACATGATGCACAAGCGACAAGCTTCACATCTGTCATTTGCGAAATGCACTAAATTACTGGACCCATCTGCATATTATGACGAAGAAGTGAGAAAAGAACGGCTCTGTTTTCATTGATTTAGTCAGAAAATGTCCGCGCTGTTCATTAACTGCACGATCCAGCAAAACTGGGAAGGCTACGCAATCATATACCATAATTTCATAATTGGAGCAACCCAACATTTTTCAGTAATGCACGAGCAGCGATTATCATTCATTCATTTCAGACTGACATTAAAGTTCTTATCAAAGTACGTACGTGTAGGATGAATCATTAGAATCGATTATTTTTTCTTAACCACCAATCGTAACCAGCTACAGTTTTGGTAAGTAAGTTAGGACATCTATGACTTTTATAGGGACGTCCCTTCAGCCGGGTCCAAATATTTGATGGTTATTTATTTTAGGTCGGTTATGAACCAAAACCACATCCCTGCAGCGTCGTCTCCTTCTGTTTAAAAGGTGGTTGACTGGCGCCAAAGCTGCCAAAGTAAAACGAAGAAGAACCAAAATCACACGACTAAACATGTCTGCCGTGTGGAAGTACTTTGGAAAATAAAGTCAGTCAGACAGAAATTAGTAAATTATTTAACGTGGATGTTTCATGAGGGAGTAATAGGACATCGTCTACTACTAATACTGAGTATTAAAAGATCGGCCCCTACAATTTAACAATTGATTTTTCACATAAATCCAGAAAAGGACTTAAGAAGCTAAGGAGAAGTTAGAAATTATAACGGATGACTAACGAAATAAAACAAGGCCACTGAAGAAAACTGTCTAAAAGGTGATCAATACTACCAAGTATGAGCACAACAACAGCGCTCAGCCATGATAACAATCAAAACGGAGACATGTTCTGACTCAAAGATATGCAAATACTATGACACAGAAAGTCCAAACAATCCCAGCACAACAGCAAAAGACCGAAATAAGCGTGTTCCTACTGTACATAACCAGAAACGGTCTCACAAATCGGCAATGAACCCAAACAAACTGCCAAAGTTGTTGCAAGATGGAAGCTGAGGTGTCGGTAGAGCCGCACGATTAAGATCAAAATGATAATCGCGAGTATTCAACGTGTTAGAGCAAACATCCGTATTTTTATTGCACTACTGTTAAACGAACTTTATTCAAAGAGTGCAAAATTAATCTCTAAATTAGAATAAATGCTTAATAATAAAAATAAAATATACACAAATGGGCACGGACGTAGATTAAGTGAAGCAGCGCTAGCTTCATACTCCTTGTATGTTGGTTGGTTTGCGATGATTTTTTTTGTTTTTTAAAACTTTGCATACAACTTTCTCTTCTTTCACGTCACTCCCTAAATCCCTAAATCTTTTAAAACAAGTCCTGGCAATGGACGTGGATTCCTTTCAAGGAACTAGCTGCAAGGTGTGTTCGGTTGTCGTTTAGGCAGCTTAACGAAGCCTTAATCACGTGTGCGCCCCCTGGTGGTTGGCTGACTACTGCTTGATTAGATATATAGCAGAGCCTGCATTTTAAATTCAAATATCTTGATCACGATTAAAATTTGATTAATTGTGCAGCCTTGACCCGAATCTAATAAAAAATGGAACTAAACTAAAGAACTAAAAGGTGGTGGCGAAGAGTCCTAAAAACCTACTCCAGTTCTACTCCAGTTGAAGGAGGAATGGGAGACAAGTTCTGCAACGTACTTATTTTAAGCATCAAATACTGCGACTGTGTTCCGATAAACTCCAGTAAAGTTAACGAAACAATATAATGGAATAATAACGGAAATGTTTACTGGGATGAACTGTCTGAAACTGAGAAAAACGTTTAGATATATTCGGTGAAGGTGTGGGCAGACGTCTGACTTGGATGTTCCTGTGTAAACAAGCGAATTAGTGTCATTGTTTCCGACTCAGCTGGTGCACGTGTCTAAGTGCAACGCATCACTTCTCCACCACCATGGGACAAAAAACAAATCACCTTAATCAATCATTTTGTCAGTATCAAAAAAATAAATAAATAAATAAAAATCAATGGACGCTAGGTAAGAAGCTAACGAACGCTAGCGCCTTTCTGCTAACACTAAAATGTAGATGTTAAACTCGTTACACGTACACAAACATGTATTTTTTGTTACAAACTGAAAGGCTGTGATTAGGCTGTGAATAAAAGAGAAAATTCCCTTAGACTAAATTAAAATATATTGACGTTGCATCCACCTCTGCTATTTCTGAAAACATATCATTTCCACTTTTTTGGTTATCACTATTTAACCAACACGCCCAAACTTCTTGATATCTCATTTGGTTTCCAGGATATTGCCCAACGAAATCTCATTTGGTTCTTCAGCTTTATTCCGAAGAAAAACATGCTCGTACAAAAGCAGACACTCCTTTCTACTTGAGGCTGCAGTAGAATCGTGGTGGTGATCAGCTGGAGCCCTGCAATATTTTGGCAGTGGTAACGGAAATGTATTTGAATGATACATGGGCTTGGTTGTGTTTTGTCCATACACGTCAAGATAAAATGCATCACCACAAAAGCTGTGGAAGACACCGCCACCCTTAAGTCTTATTTATTGTTCCACACTTAGCTACTGAATTCAACAATTAAAGGATTATCTTATCTTAAGAGTGTTATTCTAAGGCCTAAAACATTTTTCTATTGAAATGCTTTGCCACTTTGGTTAGCCATGTTGAGCCAGAGGCCTACACGTTCCTACTCGAGGTTTTAATTATTGGCGATTGAACTGCTTCTTTCTTTTGAACAAAAAAAATGTACATGTGTTCAAATTAAACTGGTTCTCACAGTAGAAATAGACGACTGGGGAGACGTCTGTCACAGATGAACCTCTCAACCCTCAATTTCATCCGGTCAAAATCGGTTTCAATCAGTCAGCGTCAACTAAATTTGGGTTTTCCCCGCTATCAGACCACGGTTTTATAAATGGAACATGTCTCAGAGACTCAAGTACTTTGGTTTTTAATGAAGGACACAAACAAATTCAGGACAGGCATGTGAAATATGGAAACAGAACCATGGTCCAATACTAGATACAATCTTTTCAAGAATTTCTCAAATAGACGTTACTGAGACATTGGTCAGATGATTGATACAAATCAGACCAAAACTAATCGTATCCAAACAACCACTAAGAGTTGGACTGATATGGGCTGAAATCAAGTGGCAAGTTTATCCCAGTTCGGCCAAAAATATATAAAAAATTATGAACCACATTTGTTGGGAGGAGGAAGTTTTCTGGTAGAGGTAATGGATATATTATAAAACAAGGAAAGGTTTCTACCATTTTTTTTAAACATCCATTGGGCTGAAGTGTTAAAGACTCTAGTAATATTGGCACTACTCCTGCAAAATTCACTTGTAAGGGACTCAGCTTCAAGGCCAGGTGGTTTATTTTGGTAAAAACACATTGGGATTTAGTGGCCTAAACAAACAAATACTGCGAATTCAAGGTACCATCTCAAATACCAAAAAATGTCCCTGAGCCATTCACAACAACCACAACCACCGACAGGCAGAACCAGTCTGAAGAAAAGATTTGGTCAGCGGGAATTTCAGAAGTCACCAGAAGTATATTTCAGAGACAGAGAAAACGCCATGTACCGATAAAGATTATTTGATGTGATTGAAAGCTGGATAACAGCTACTTTTAAGTGATTGATTGATTGAATTAATTGATGCAGCTGATGTCATTAACACTAAAAATCCCAGGGCAGGTTATTTCTCTTTTAAACTTCCTTTTCTCAAATGATGCACAGAAAAAAAACAGAAAAATATACGACCACTTCGCAACCAAGCTACAGTGGAATAGACATTTAAATGCAAACCTACAGTCTGCTTGTACATGGTGGCGTGGGACAAGCACCGTTACCAAAGTAGTTCAAAGAATGAGGTGAATCCAACATAAATAAATCAGTTAACATACGGTAACGAGGTTAAACTATCTGAAACTTCAATTCACTGATTTGACAAAAGCATATTCTGCATGCATTTGCATTTGCAGCATATTCTGACCTCAGGGCAGACATGCCCTCACTTCTAATATGTCTGAAACCTATAATAGTCACTGTTGCTCAGTATAAGATTTCCTGGTAACTCATCCACAGCCTGGCTCATGCTTATTTATGTTGAGTGTTATGTTCACATGTGTTACCACATAGGTCGCCGGGGTGTTTCATTTTGTCCCAGCTTTCCAGGCCTACAACAAACACGTTTGTGGTTGTAGCAGCAACAAGTCGGCGAGAATCCCCAATGACGAACGAACGAAGCCTCCGATAAATTATATCAGGCGTCAAAATAACAAAGATCCACTCAGGTACATGGCTCAATCACACCTTTCTACACACAGATGATTTTTTTTTTTTTAAGCTACTACAGAGATCGTTAAAGTTGAACGCATTAAAAGTCAACAGTAACTTCACAGTTCTTAAGAGCGTTCTCTCATTCGGAAATCCCAACACAACTCACAACATAAATTATCAACACTGACGCGGCTTTATAGAATAATAAAGTCTGTAATGTGATGTGATAATACGTCAAGCTTTCTCTCACAGATGACAACAAATACCAAAACACAAATAACAACAACTAGTATCTAACTTACAATATAAAAGCTATGACCAATATAAGTAAATATTCATCTTGTGAACCAAAACTGGTCACAATCCACAGACTCCCAACTCATTTAACCACTACATATTATTTGAACCCATCTGTTCGCAGCCAGAACTATTTACTAGGCGTCACCATCAGGTGTTGGATGAAGCAGCACCTTTAACAGACTCAGCACAAGCTGGAATTTAAATCGCTAAATTTAAATCTGTGCCCGTGTCTAACACGGGCAGCAAAAAATAGCGTCCTGACCACATTGACGGACCACCCACTCGAGTGACGTCCTCGCGCATAAGTGGAGCTTTACCTCATTCATTCAGAGAAAACAAAAAAACACAACAACCATTTTTTTCGAATTTTTAACCGGGAAAAGGAAAAAGCACCGAAAGCAACGTCTGTTCATTGGTAATAATGAACAGATTGGGGTATGTAACCAATATAAAACTAAAGTTTTGAGAATATATAGTGTATACTTCCACTAGGCTTTGTTTTAGGTGGTTAAAATTAGTTTTCAGCTATTACATATCCAGTCTGTGTAAACTACGGACAGAAACAACTATATTAAACTCGCAAACTACATTCACACACACATTTGCCACATGCGTTACCACCGACAATAGGCTGACGCACACGTGACTACTGCGTCTCGACTACTTCTTCGAAGGGAGAGACAAGTTTGCATTGGTTTGACAGCACTGTTTGTTGGATTGTGCGTGTATTTTCATGCGTGTACTAACTCTTATTCTTGCGAAGCAGGGTTGAGGTGATCCAAGGTTCTGACTGGACCATCCTGCGTGAGGGAACAGTCTTTTCTTCCACAGAGGACGTGACAACCATGGAAAAGGCTTGGCAAATGTTCAATCCAGCAGGGAAATGATGCAGTCAATCAAAACGCTCTCAAAAATAAAAAATAAAATAAAAATCGGTAGATCTTGTCGGTGGTGGTGGTGGTGGTGGGAGGGGTCATGTAACTATCATCATGTGAGTTTTCCCAATCCCACAGCTTCCTTCAGCAGGTTACATCCAACTAAACAAATGAATCTTGAAATGGTGGGAAACCGACCAACCAATCAAAAGGCACCGTCTTCTCTGGCTTGTATTTTTTATTTTTTTCTTTATTTTCTTTTAAATAATTCTTTTGTGACTGTGGTTTCTAAGGCAACCGACCGGTGTACAGGCAGCTCGTATCTCAAGTAAAAATATAAAAGATGTAAATTCTGTCTTTCTGTGGAGTTATAGATATAGATCTCTCATATAGGGTTTCTCTGTGGATATGAGGGGTGGAGGGGAATAGAACATTTGGTTAGTCAGGTTAGCTTTTTGTTAAACTTGTTTTGGCAGTTTCATGCATTCTTTATGTGTGCTGGAAATGTGTCGCACTTGCAGTTCGCTGGTGACTGATCTCCTAGGTAGTCAAACGTAGGCCTTTATATCTTAACACCTATGCTTGTTTAGAGTTTTGAGCTAAATGTCCAGCTAAACTCCCCTTGCTTCCGATAGGTTCACTTAGTCCAGGGCAAGGTTAGCCACAAGTAAACTCTTTCTCCATCCATCTTCTCCTGTAGTAATCCACAATTTATACGGTCAGTGCAGCCTTGGACTTTCAGGTCTGCTTGTATCTCCAGGTCACCAAGACTACATGATCAGCACGGTTCAAGATGATTTTTGTATTATGCAGCATAAGATGTTTGATCTGATTTCTGCTGTTCTTAACTAGCTATATGTCCAGTCTTTGCAAACCAGGCTCGCCCAGCATACTGCCAAGTTGGGCTGAGCGAGGTGGGGGTGACAAATGGCTGGAACACAAGGAGCTGGAGGGGAGTTGGGTTTCCAACTGCCTGCTTTTACCCCATCCCTTAATGTAAAAATAGCTCCAAATACTGGTGCTTTCTTGGGGGGTGGGGGAGATGGGAGATGGGAGATGGGAGGTGGGGGGTGGGGAGGGAGGGAGGTAGGGGAGGGAGAGGACGCGTCACTGGACAGAGTAGGGCAGTGCAGAGTGGTGTTATCGCTCAGGTTAATCCTGTGACACAAACGGCCTCACGCCGGCAATGTCACCGAGCTCGGAGGCGCGTCCAAGCCACTCAGCTCGTCTTCACGCGACTGCAGCAGCCGCCGAGCGGTGAGGATGAGCCCTTTTGTAATCCAGACCAACAATGGACGTCTCCCGTGTGACAAGCAGTTGCATGAAACACGTGTAAACAAAAACCAATCCGGGGGCGATGCAACTTGTTGCCGTCACACAAGAGGTGTAGCTCCGGGCAAAAGTTTCTCTCGAAGTGGACCTTCACAGTCCAGCCAGGAGCGACTCCCAAGACCAAAGAGAAGTACCAAAACAAAACAAGCGGACGCTGCAGCTCAGCTCCACTCCCCTTTCTCTTGGAGGCAAAGCTGGGGAATGGATCGGGAGACGTCAGGAGAAGTTTGGGTGCAGTGTTTGGGGTCCAGATGCCAAATGTTTCCCGTGTGGAAGAAATGCACACGACACGACCGTCTGCATTAGAACAGCGTGACACGATCCAGGAAGAAATCAGCACTCCCGAGATTAAAAACAAAAACAAAACAAACAAACAAAAGAGAGAGAGAGAAAAAAAAACACTCAAATTAAATCACAGCTCTATTTAACTGCACCCAACCAAACAAAAAAAAAACTTCTGTGTCGCCTCACAATAACAACAAAGAAGAAACAAATCCGGAGTTCAGTTCCTGAGCTTTCTGTCAGACGCCTTTGCTTCTTGACGGGGCCTCTTCTTCCGTTTGTTTCCGCTTTCTTTTCACACTTATTGTCCTCCTACGCTCGTCGCTCTCGTAACTGGAGGGAAATTTTTTATTCCTTCAAGGTGAAACCCTTCACATGGGCGATTTCGTGTCATGTTTCTCGCCCGTCTCCCTTTCCCTGCTCCTCCGTTTGACGGAAACTGTGCTCCTCCACCACACAGCACCCCCGCCCAGAGACACGGACCGTACCATGTGCCGGCGACGAAGGGGTGCGAGGATATCGGAGCGTGTGCGAGGGAGGGGGGAGTAAAGGGGGGTAACTCGCTTCGCGCAGCCTCACACTGCGCCGGTATAAACCACGGCGACACAAACGGTACGGATACGCAATATTAGCGACGTATTTTTTTTAATTTATTTATTTCAAAAAGAGAAGAATCCCCACATCTGCCGCTAATCGAGACGACTTGACACGGTGCTACATTATCAACAGTTCGAGGGGGAGGAGGTGGAGGGGGGGCAGCAACCTTCGTTCCGGCCGCAGTAGTCTCTTCCAAGCAAACCTCTCCCGTCATGTCCATTTATAGTAACAGTGGTTTATATATACTGGAACTTTATATGCAGGCATACATGGATGGTCCTTTACTTTTAAAAAGACTATTAAAACAAATATAAATACGGTACAACTTTAATTATTATACACCCCAATACGCAAAAACTATATAATTCTTTTTTTTTTTTTTTTTAAATGTAGTTGAAAATAATGATTAGGTTCATATATGTGTTTAGGGAGAGTATTTGATTAACCATCCCTAACCGAAAAAAAAAAAAATGTTTTTCCCTTTTATAAAAACGAACCTTTATAAAAAGCAACACTTGCAAGATCAACTCGTCAATCGCGTTTATTCGGCTTATTATTATTATTATTATCATTATTATAACTGCTGTCATGCATCACACAAGTGCGTATTATTTTTCGATTTATTTGATTCAGTCTCTCAAAACCGCAACTTATTTCTTTCTTTCTCTCTTTCTTTCTTTCTTTGTGCTCGACTAGACGCAGGCAGCGCTGTGCACCCTCCGAGGTCTCTGTTGCTGCCCGACGCCATGGCAGCTGCAACGCAATTGGCTGCATAAAGTCCCGTCTCCGGCTGTAATTGGGCAGCGGACAGGCCCTTTAAGGAGGAGCGGTCGGCTTAGGTTCCCCGTGTCTTTATAAAAAAAATAAAAAAAAAAGGAAAAAAAAAAAAAAAAATTAAAAAAAAAAAAAAGGAGGACGGCAAAGGGGCAGGAGTGACGCGGAAAATAGTTTGAAGATGTCAGGTAGAAATGGTGGTGGTGGTGGGGGGAGAGTAAAGAAAAAAATATAGATATATATATATATTTAAATTATACAAAAACAGTCATAGAGAGAGTGGAGGTTTTGCAGAAGATGCACATATTAACATAAACCCATGGTCACACCGAGTCCGACTAGAGATTGTTGGACTTTCTCCTCCTCCTCCTCCTCCTCCTCTTCCTCCTCCTCCTCCTCCTCAACAACAAACCAGCCGAAGCTAAAAGTTGTTACTGTTGCTATCCGGACACATTCCTGCTAAATCGGGCACAATGCTGCCTGGGAACAGCTCAGCACAGTGTCATAAACCAGCTGACAGCTCCTTAAAGAGAAATTAACCCTCAAAATACAACTCACCCTGCACATTCAGTAATGTGTGTCACTGCTCATCAGGTCTTTTTTATTTTTTACTTTTGTTGCGTGTGATGTTTCTCCAGCTGATTCTTTTAACTGCACTGCATTTTTGGTGCACTTCAAAGACTATTGTTTAATTGCTGCAATTCACATCTTGATTTATCTTGCACAAACTACCACCTCACTGTCTACATTTTAGAATCGTAGCAATTATATTACCACTTTTTTAGCATTTTTAATTCCCATTACACACTGTATACACACATCGTCCTTATAGTTCTATTTTCTTCTGTATATTTTCTGTTCTTTTGCTGTTATTTTGTTCGTATATGGAAATTTCTTATACACATATCATATATATTTGAACTTGCACATGCATTGAGCAGTTTTCAAGATTGTTTTTGTCATATGCACAGTTAAAAAACTGCAGTTTATAATACAATGCAAGTCTCCCATAACTAAAAACACTAACAAAATAACCTACAAAGAACAAAATGCATGAGTAATCTGTTAAATAAAAACCTAAAACCTGAACTTAATAATAATCATAATAATTAATAATAATAATTGAAGGGCCTGTGCCTTATGTTACAGATACAGTCAATGTATGTGCACAAAATTGTGCAGGTTCAGAAGTCTGACAGCTTGAGTTTTTATTTTTGTTATATTGAGGTAAAAAGGTGCACATGATAATAAAAACAATAATAATAATAATAATGATAATAATAATTTAAGAACAGATTTGGTTAAGTCTGTTTAATGTTTGCAATTTTGAAAGCAAATATATTAATAAACATTTAGCAATTTACTTAATTTCTAATCAGCGATCATATAAACACCAACTAATTTAAAATTTAAAATTACATGATCATATTTAGCAGTTATAGACCTAAGACATTAGTAATTTTCTGCCCCTCAGATATAAGTAATATGAACAACGTGCACTAACGTGGTACTGACATGCATATGTATCACTATAGGTGGACAATTTAAGAAATGAATAAAAAATGCCCAGCTCAGGGTGACTCGGTTTTATCTGGTCTGAGTGGGAGCCAGGATAATGTAAATCATGTTGCAAAGGGGAAGTGCACGCCCTTCACACTGTTCCATGGGAAGACAATGCTTTTGTGCAGACTTTACACCGATTTAAACATTTGCTATATTGTCTAAACAACAACAAAAGCAATAAATAAATCAGGCAAATCTCTCTTTGCACCTAAACTAATTGAGATTTTTTTTTTGTTGTTGTTAAATTTTTTTTCCCCGACGATGCCCGACGACAAGATGCTGTCTGGGCACACATTAACAAAAAACAATAGGACAGAACTTAAGTTTACCCCGAGTCAGGTTTTCTCTATAGGCTACCGTGCACACGTCTGTTTACGATGAGGGCAAAACGTAAGAGTTTACCACATTTCCACTCTCAGCATGGGGTGCAAACCCCACAATTATCTCAGTCCCACAATTACAGACAAATGAATAATAGGTGAACAGGAACTATATGCACGCACGCGTGTGATGACGGGGCAGTCGTGTATAGTGCAAACAAAATGCTAAAATTACCACAAAAGAATTTTTTTTGTGATATATAGCATTAACACGTGGGACTAAAAATATAAAAATATGATATGATAGTATTGACCTACTTTATAAATACCAACGCAAGACACCTGCGATTTGCAGTCACGAATATATGCATGTAATAAATAAAACATTTAATGCTATGAAAGGTCTTTTTGTGCTAAACCTCATTATAAACTCAAACGCCGCGTCTGAACATTAGAACCAGCTGTCACGTTTGTCCGCTTAGAGATTTTTCAACAAAGAGGGAAAGAAAGAAGAAAAAAAAAAACATGTTTTTTAACATACTGTATTTGGCTTTATTACTGAATAAGTTAATACACTTTAGTATTTCCCCTTCCACTGAATTAAACTGTACCAAGGACTAGACAGCAGAGATTATTACAACAGCAGCAAGGAGGCAAGCAGACTTTCAGACTCACGTGCCTTGCAGCAAAATTCCACCCGGCAACTATACACTGTACCATAGCAACAGCCCTGCCATTGGTCCCCGGTGCGTTTTCAAATGACCAATGGGATGGCCAGCCGCGGGTGATGCTTGTTGCTAGGTAAACATGATGCAGAGGAAAGATAGAGGAACAGAATTACCATGCTGCTACTGCAGGGTGATTTCAGCAAAGGAGTGGAGGGGCACTTCACACTGGGAGATACTCTTCTATTTCTCAGCACTTGGCGGTGCCATAGAGACAAAATAAATAAATAAATAAAGCACAAGACGGAGAAAGAATGACACAGGCAAAAAAAAAAAAAAAAAAGAAAGAAAGAAAGAAAATAGAAGACTAACATAAAACAGGAGAGGCTGGTGCTGACAGTACATGGGTCGGACTCGGAAAAATAAACCGGTGACCAAGTTTATATTTGTTTACTCGAGCAGTTAATTTCAATTAGGAAGTTTAAATTTGTATTTTGAAGCCGTAATAAGTTCTCGTTAATGAAGAAAACAACAACAGACGCCGAAACGGGCTGAAAGGATCCGGCGCAAAAAGCGTAAACGCGACTTATAAACTGTAACTTAAGAGTTAGTTAACGGCGTCAGCGAGCTTAAAAGAGGTTTTACAATCAAGCTGCCAAACGTCATCATATCCAGCGTGTGAGAGGCAGACGTGCACATACGAGCCTCGTTTAAAACACGGTCTTTTCGATCGCAACAAACTAGTTTGCATTGAGGAAAGTATTCAAGGCAGGCTCTAATCTTTACAACAACAAAAAAATATATGTATTTTTTTATTTTACACTATAGCTCCATGAGATAAGCTCCTGGTGGTTATCTGAACAGACAAGGTCCATGCGTGCAAAGTTGTTTTTCTTCCTGAAGAATCAACAAACACGCTTACAAAACTATTCAAGATGAGCTCTAATCCATCCTAAAGATAATAAAATAATAATAGTCACCATTTTATTTTATTTTATTTTTTAATGTCAGCCGTACACTATAGCTCCATGACATAAGCTCCTTGTGACCTCATTATTCTTCCACCAAATACTCAACAAATCTACATATCAGGTCACCTACCTCAGCGTTGAGACGCTGTCGCACAATTAAGATGCCTTCTAACAGCGGCTTAATTTCAATTTAAATGAGAACGCATGCTACAATCACAATGTTTATTTAAAATCACCGGACAAATATTATTTTAAGTCACGATGCTCAGGTTCAGCAAGATCCAGCAAAAAAAAGTCCTGCATTCAGTGAAAGAAGCCAGTCCTACACTATATGCATTACTAGTGTATACGCTATACTGTTATACATACGTACAAATGTCTCCTCCCTGGCTTAACATGCTGTGTCACTGATGAAAATAAAAGGCTGGCGACTCCAAATAAATCAAAGAAGAAGTGGCCGTCCACACAAAGGGTTAACTGGCCTTTTTTTAAACTGGGAGAAAAGGGCGAGGTTGTACAATATCACTGCAATTCATATCTGACTTAAATGCGCATTTCATGCAATAGTTCGTGGCTTATGTCTTATGAGGGGGAAACTGTGCAGGATGTTAACTTCTCTCAGTTGAGCTGCTCCTTTATTTTTAATTTAGCTTCTTTCAGATTTCGTGTGACGATGAATGGCCTGAAATTAGCAGCGTGGTTTATTTTATTATTTTTCATGAAACCAGTTTCTAACAGTTGTGCTAAATGGTTAATTACCAGTGCGCAATTTTTGACTTTCTTGTTGGTGTAAAAATGTGTAATAACGAAGATAAAACTACTCAAAAAGTATAGAAAATTAACTCCAACTCAGCCACAATAATAAAATATTTCTTACATATTGATGTAAAATGTACAATTACTTTAACACATCTGTTCAATATTCTGATATAAGGCATCTTTACAGCATCTCATGGCAAATTTCTCTCCTAAGGGAGTCAATAAAGACTCATCTACTTCAATCAAATCCATTACCACTAAACCCGTCATATCATACATCATATTACTGTATATGACCAGCTTTATTCTTTGGAAAGCAAAGTTGGGTGTTTTTGTACACCATATGTCACACACAAAGGAAAAGGAGACACAAACGTCTGTGAAGGTCCTCAGTTATCCAGGTCAAACAACTCTTCAGGAAGCTCTACACGTCCAGTTGTCTTTATTAATCAGTCGAATATAAGCGTGCCATGTGAACGTTAGGGCTGACGGCTTTGAACTGTTTCAGAATAATGTTGCTGTGTGTGTTGTGGTCGTCTTTCTTTCTGCCGCTGTGTGCAGCCTCCCGGACTAAAGGTTTAAGAGACGGGACAATTAACCTGATTGAGTAACCAATCCTCAGTCTGGGGCAGGAAACCTGGAAACCAAGCAGACAAAAGGGACGAGCTGCTGCTGCTGCTGTAAGGTTGGTTCTGGTTCTGGTTCTGGTTCAAGACGTCCAATGGACAACGTCTGATAAGGAGTCGAGCTGCTCTTGTAGAGTAGTGTAAGTACAGATGCACTTGTTATGTAAAATATTCAGTAGGACTGTTGCAAACAGGGCACTGGCCAATCAGTTGCTGCTGTATAAGGTCGTGTTTGCCGGCCATGGACTCGGCTATTAGCTGCTAGCCAGCGTTAGCATGGTGGTGGTGAAGACTACTTACTGGACCTCCACAAATGTTGAACTGTGTGGTATCCTGCCTGGGATTTGTGGCTCTTACAGACCTAGGCGGCATTGTCGGATGACGTTACAATGCAAATTATAGCTAAAATAACAAAATGTGCATTATTGGAAACCACTCTCATTTTTATTACATTTACACCATACGTCACATTTTAGATAAAGTATTAACAACAGTGCAACTATACAATATCTTTAGCTTGATAGCATAATTGCCCAAGTCATATTTGAAAGTTTTCGGAAAAAGAAAGAAAAAATAATAATTTTTAGCAAGCACACTGGTATTTTATTCATATTGCAACAGTAAGTCAAAAAATGACTTAGGTAATTATGCTATTAGGCTAACCATATACTGTAAGACTCATGGGAGTGGAGAGCAGAATGAATAAAGAAGGAGATCATCAATAATATAATATACAATATGTTTCATACATACATATGGTGAACTCTTATGGAGTGGAGAGGACAAACACTGTTTTTTTTTGTTTTTTTTTTTGTGTGCAATAAATTATTTTTCCAACAATTACAATGACAAATACCATCCAGAATATGACATCTGTAAGGGAATGTAATGGGGTAAATATTGGACCATTGGCACCACTACATGTTTGACAGTTTTAATTAGAAGATTTTAGAGGTAATAGATAAATGCAAAAAACTGGGGTTTTCACAAGCTACCAGTATGTAAATGAGCTCCACCTTTACCATTTGGCGAAAGACTAGGATTAAAAAATTATTTTCTCTTAGTTTGGGGAAATCTCCTTGGTAATTGTGTGGTAGTTGTGGGTTTTTAACCAGCAAATTATGGACAGCTAGTAGAATGCTAGTAGATGTGAATAAGGCTGTGAATGGGCAGTGATCATGTCTGTACACTAGCTTGCCAGTTCATTAGGAACACCAGTGAAAACGAATGTATTTTAATGCAACAATCCTGCATTCAATCTTCATTACAAGCTTTAATACAGTTTAACAGCATCATAAATAAAATCCTCCAAATGATCACACAGTTTAATTACCACCTTTCTTACAGTTTTAACATTATCTGAACACTGTGATTGTCAAGAAAGAGGATTTAATGGGGGATCGTTCATTTTCGCGTGTGTATGCAGAACTAGTTGAAAGTTTCATTGAATGCTTTTTTTCTATTTTTATTATTTTCAACTTTGTACATTAATACTTTTGACGTCAAAACTATACAGGAACACGTATTAAATTATGTAGTCCTGGTACAGATTAACGGTTGTACCGACCGTGACGCTTTAAACAGGAAGTCGACTAGTCAATGATCACATGAAAATAAAAACATAGACGCCTCCTAAAAGACAGTGGGTGAGGAGCCCAGAGGGTCATCGCAGCAAACGAGCAGCAGTTAATCTAATATGTGGAAATACTTCACTTAAGATGAACCCCATACTATCGTGGCATGCAGAATATGTACGTAAATCCTCAAATACAATAGCACTTGCTAATGTTAGCAAAGGAACGGCCCAAATCCATTGAACTAACTGAGAGAAAGAGGCTGCAAATCAACAATTTGCTGGTAAATTTAATTGTCTTACGTTATTAGACCATTAGATGCTATAGACGGAAAAGGATTCTGAGATATGCCACATTTTTGTTTTAATCCCAGCTACGTTCTATTATCTTACATCATGCTGTGAAGTACTATTAAATGTTACCGACGGTGCCGATCTATATAAGCTAAACATATCTGCAGCACACAGTATTGATGTCTTTATGTTCAGTTTTGTGTTCTATTAGTTGACAATGTTAACAAAGTTTTCGACCGTGTTTGTTTTTTTTGTTTGTTTGTTTTTTTGCTGAGCAACTGACTGTGTTTATGGTGTTGACGTTTTGTACAGCCGACAGCAGCCCGTGTTCAAGCTTCAATAACCTTGCAGAAAAGCCTCCGTCGCTTCTCTTTACAACATGTATTCAGGTCAAAGTATTACTTTCTACTGTGTTCCAATCAGTGGCGTCATCAACTAGTCAACTTTTAAAACTCTAAAGTCATTCAACCCCTCGTCCAGATGCTGCAAAACAGGCCCCGACAAGGACATTACCACCCAGATGTTTCATGTTGTTTCATCTCCCGACATGAGCCTCTTATTTAAGCCAAATAATTCTACTTTGGCTTCATTGATGAACAACACATTTTCCCAATAGTGTTCCGCCCACATGATGTTCAGCAAATTGCAGACTGACAAACATTTTTATTTTTACAGAGCAGTGTCTTTGTCCTTGCCTCTCTGTCACGTAACCCATGGTTGTCCAGCGTTCTCCTGACGGTGGATTCACAAACATTTACATTAGTCAATGCGAGAGGGGCCTTTACTTTGCTTCGAATTTACCCTGGATTCCTTCGTGATCTCTCAGGCCATTATGGGTTTTGCTTAGTTCTGGAGTGATCTCGGTTGGTCGATCACTCATGTGGATGAACCAACAGTCTCCTCCATTTGTGGATTTGAGATTCCAAACTCTTTAGAGATGTTTTTGGAACGTTTTCCAGTGGATGAAGTTTTTTCTGTTATTTTGTGTTAACAACACAGTGCACCGAACGAGACCTGAGCTTTATTGCATTCTTTGGCAACACTTCTCAGCGGATGGACTCTAATTTGACCTTGAAATTAAGTTGTAATCCTAGATGTGCACTGACTTTTATAGCGATATGTAATACTGGCTCATTTTCCAGAATAAACAAACAGACAAGTATAATATTTCTGTTTCACTTGTTGACAGAAAATGGACAGTGACAGACATATAGAATAGCTTCGATCAGATAGTGAAAGATAGATGTGGTGCAAAATCAGCGATTGAAAGTTAAAGATTGTGAAACACATAGAAAGACGTAACGTAGACTGAACAGAAAACAAAATGGAAGTCAGCAGTAGATTGTACCTAAATGTAATGATGAGGGTTACAGGGTCATTTTTTTATTAACTGAAATGGAGAAGAGTCCTGCTATACTTGGCTAGCTGCACTATACTATGGATAAAGTTCCCACCAATGGGAACTGATGCCGGGGTAGGCTCACCACCAATAACTTGTGCTCTACTGATACCCAACATACAAAAGCGGTACCACTCCATTGTAGCGATAATATGCTAAAATGCACCAGTCAGAAAGGGAAGCAGAAAGAGAGCCTATCAAACAAACAGACGTTCTAATCTTACAAACAGAGCTGTTTGCTATGAACATAATTATTGACTACAACAAGTTCCACATGCCCCCACAATTAGGCGTGTCCTGATCAGCATTTTTTTAAATGATCGAATTGGATCAGTATTCGAAATTTCTTATTCCTCTTTCAGTTTAATGGTGGTTGGCTAGGATAAAAAAAATCAAAGACGACGACATTTAAGTGACTGAACATGTCTGCTGTGTAGATGCACTTTTCTCTGGAAAATGAAGACAGACAGAAATTTGTAAATTAAACTATGTGGATACTTTCCTGGAAAAATCACAGAAATGTTAGTAAACTATCTGCTGCCATGTTTGGTTAGTCTAATGGTTACAGAAGTCCTAACTAGTTATAAAGTCACACCAAACAGTGAAAGGGAATATGGACGAAAGAAAAGTTCAAATTCTTTACCCCAAATCTTGAAAAAAGAAAGAGAACATGATGTGGCATCAAGGTGATTGACAGCTTGTCAACTAAAAAAAAACATGCCAAAGTAAGTTCCGTGGGGGGAAAAGTTGTCCATCGATAGTTAGCATTAACAAAATCTGAATCCGTAATTGTGCGTGCTTTTGAAAAAACAACTGCAGTGTATAATCCAGTATTAACTCAATTATATGGTGCAGTAATAACCAAAGCAAACATGAATGGGTCTAGCAGAAGCATAAATCCACTCTCGCACAGCACTCGGACTGATCAACCTATGGCTCCGCCCATATCCCTGTAATTCTAGCCTCAGTTTGCCCACTGGGAGGAAGTGGAGAGGCGTCGTCCATATTTTCCTACAGTCTATGGGACACAGCGAAGAGCAGAGTTCTTAAGAAGTAACATAAGAAGATAAAGTGAACAGGGACGACTTTCTACCAGTTGCCTTCTGATTTCATCAAAAGCCTTTTTGTCAAGGAAAGAAGTGGGTCCCTTTAAGTGCGTTTAAGGGGCTCACCTGACGGAAACCTATTCTGACAATCAGAGGCAGGTTAAAACTACCATTCCATATGATCTGCCCCCTATATGGAGGTAAGTTGAGTGCTAAGTAAAGTGAGCAGGGTCAGCATCATCCCCTTGGGCTCAACACTGTTCAAAACACATCCTCAGCATCCAAGAAGAGCTTTGGAAGGTAATGGTGGTGTTAAAAAAGACAGATCAAAAAGGTATGGTGAAAGGTAGAAGAGATGTTGATTCACAAAAATTCCTCAAAACACAAACAAGTTCCATCAGTTCAGCCTCCTGAACTTAGAAGCAAAGACTTTCTTCAGCATTGTAGCCTCAAGACTCTCAGCTTCGTTGCAGAATAACAACTTCTTCAACACTCCAGTTCAGAAGCCATTGATAAGTGGTTGGGGCGTGCCATCATCATGTGGCACCAGTTGCAGACAACCAAAGAAGAAAAGAAAGACCTGGGCAATCAAAGAAAACCTTTGACATTGCCCCACTGTGGAATAAATAAAGGATTATCTCATCTTATCTCACATCTTGCCAATGCTTTCAAGCCAGTGTCACATGAGATCCCATGGACATCATTCAATTTCCGCCATGTTCCAGAAGCCGAATTAAAACTGGTCAACACTTATTTCCAGGAAATGGGCATGATGGTGGATTACACCATCTCTGCAACCCACAGCCTTCTGCCAGAGGGGAGGGGTGTGAACCGTTAATATACCGGGGATATGGGGGGTTCCTTTATGATGAAGGGATCCAGCACCTACTGAGGTAAATGTCCTCCATGGAACGAAGGCTGCTGCTGGTCATTTTTTGGGTGGATTTTAGGAGGAATAAAAGGAGGCTTAGATAAAGGGACTTAGGCCGCCCTGCTTCAGGATCCTCAGAAAGTACAGGCATTGGTGGGCCTTCTTAATAATGCAGGATCTTTTAAAGCTGTGTTGGTGGAACACAGGAGCTTTGTTGGAGATGTGCATGCCCAGATATTTGAAGATGGACACCATTTCCACAGCTGGCGTTCCTCCGATAAAGTGGGGGAAAGGGAGTGGCCCCTCTGGATAAAGTCCATGACCATCTCCTTAATCTTCCCACATTGATGCAGATGTGTTTCGCTCTGCAAGATCTTCCACCTCCTGCCTGTACACAGACTAGTCCAACCACAGCGGTGACACCTGCAAACTTCAAAAGTTGCTCTTGTTTTCAGCTACATTAGGACATACAACTTGGTTCACCACCTACAAAAAAGACAAAAAAAATCACACGACTCAATACATCGACTATCATCAGACAAAGTCAAAAATAGAGTTTATCATCTAGGATGACCAGCCCATTTCTGGAGTAATGAAACTAGGTTTTTGCCATATGTTTCTAGGGAAAGTATGACCTATCCTAGGACTGGGATCATCCCTGCAATCACAGCAGCAGTTTGGATTGAGGGCCAACCTATTTAAATGATATCCTGTACAAACGAGTTCTGTCTTAGAGAAAAAACACACAGCTGATGAATAATCACCAGAAGAGGCAATGTACTGTATATGTTATTAGATAGTCCTTGAAGCTTTTAAGTAACTAAAATAATAAATAATTGGCCCCATCAGTTATGTTGTGCAGAGGTTGAGTGGCTCAGTATATAGCCATGTTCTTATCCATATTATTGTATCTTTATTCGACGTTAAAACAACCGATAGTCAATCCTTTTTTTTTTTCAGTAGAGACTGCAGGAATCAGTCCTTCATTGTTGAATTGTTGCAAAGAAGCCACCACTGAGGAAGTACAACAAGAAGTAGCCTAGAGAGTGTGGTTCCTAATGTCTTGGAGGAGAAGGTTTAATGGTGTTGGGGTGATTTGCTCAAGACAATGTTGGTGATTTATTCAAAGTTCAAGGCACATTTAACCAGCGTGACTAACCATATCAGTCTGTAGAGACATGTCAACCCATCTGGTTTGTGTTAAGTGGGACCATCATTTGTTTTCCAACAGCCCAATGACCCCAAACACACTTCCAGGTTATGTAAGGGCTATTTGACACAGAAGGAGAGTGATGGGCTGCTTCGTCAGAAGGCCTGGCCTCCACAATCACCTACCTAAACCCAACTCAG
This sequence comes from Mugil cephalus, assembly GCF_022458985.1. NCBI lineage: Eukaryota > Metazoa > Chordata > Actinopteri > Mugiliformes > Mugilidae > Mugil > Mugil cephalus. Next base: position 22,576,750 of record NC_061780.1, on the reverse strand, counting down.
ATGGTTTGGAATGAGTGTGCGTCAACAGATCTACAGACCACACAGCCTGATATATAACAAAATGCTAACTTTGTTTGAGAAGGACTAAACTTTAGATTTGTCCATAGCACTGGGTTGGACAGTGAGATGGTGCAACTGTTAATGAAATATTGAAAGTTGCCTCATTTTTTATAACTAAATGATGCTCATGAGCTGAATATGGCTTACCACCACAGAGAGTCAGTAAATGCGCAAACAAAATGTTTTTTTATGTACACAGTTATAAATGAAGACGCAGGCATTTTACAATGGGGGTCCCAAGGACAAGAGATAGCGTTGTACAACCCAAAAAGCTTTCAGTGAAAGAAGCTCATACCAACTGTAAAGTCTGGGTGCTATAAATGCTTTTGGGGTTTGTTTTTTCTCTTGGACTGTACAGCTGAAAAAAAACACTACTCACAAGAAACCACTTAAAACATCTTGCAACGGAAACACTTGAATGGAGGGGATAGAAGAAGGGATACAATATTGGTTTCATTAGTGGAGCTTCCATATAAAAATAAAACATTTACACCAATCTGACATACCATTATGACCACCCGTCTTGTATTGTCCCTGATTTTGCCGCCCAACTCAACCTATGAACGTATGTTGTGTTGTTTGGCACCAAGACATTACCAGCAGATCCTTTTAGTTTCCATGAATGGTTGTGCAAAGTCTACAGCAGTGCTTAGGCAGGTGGTACGTGTCAAAATAACAACCACACGAGTGGCAACATCCAAGGTCTCAACATTAATCCATGCATCACACCATCTCCACCGGCAAACCTACTTCCCACAGCGCATCATGGTTCCGTGTTGGACAATGTGGCCCTCATGCACCCCAGATATCCACATGAGGTGAAAAGAAAACCTCAATCATCAGACGGGGCACATTTTGACCAGTGCTCCGTGGTTAGGTTTTAATGTTCTTGTACACATTCAACAGTAGACAGGGCCCCCATTTGCAGCCCCATAAGCAACAAGCTGCAATGCACCGTGTTCTGATGCCTCATCAAGTGACCATTCACTTGCTTTCCAGAACAAAAAGTTCACTAGCTGCTTAGTATATATCCCCGAAAATAACATAATCAGAGTTATTCACTTCAACCACCAATGGTCATAAGGTTATAGCTGGGCTCATTTCCTTTGTTTTTTGTTTTTATCTGTAGGCATTATTATTAGCTCTTGCGTGTCCAAATAAACCTCAATAATTTCCATGGCACGGACTTATTTTTGACAGTACCCCAGCCACAAACCCAAATTTCCAGATGACACGTGGACGCGTACTGAAGAAATATTGAGAGAGGTTGCAAATATGTAAGTGAGTGGAGCAACATGAACAGGATTACATAGTTCTGCAGAGGCAGCTGAAGCAAAAGGCCTGGCATTATTTCATAAAAATGGAAAGACGGGTTAGAGAGGAGCAATACAATAAACAGCAAGTAAAAAAAAACATAAATGAGTGACACCAGACTTCCTTGCAAGTCTTGGAATCAGTCTATGTTGGTAAAGTTTTGAAACTAGTGTCTCGATCTTGGCGTGCTTGGCGATACATAACCACACGCTTTGCTGAAAAGTATTATGTCACAGTACATTATGACACCACAATTTACAAGATAGAAGCCTAAAATCTGTGTTATGTATTTTTAGGCAACTTCCTTTCACCTAATTACAATTTACATCAAATTTATGTGATCTAGAAACATTCGGGATGGGTCAGATTTGACCTGGAGGACAATAGGAGGGTTACATTTACATGGCCTGAAGTCTAGATGTAATAGACACCTATGGTTAACAATGTTGTGCTGCGATGTTGAGGGCAAATGTGCAAGAGTCTCTGCAGAACAACCTTTTGGAGGAAGACAGTTTTATACTAGTTTGACACAGAATAAAGCATAAACAACACAAACCATATCGCCCAAAGCCTGTGCAACTCACACACACACACACTGCACTGGATTACAGATGCAACATCGCCTAGAAGCTAACATACATACATACATACATGTTAGGGGTGTGGAGGGGAAAGTGAACGAAAATAATTAACCACAGCTCATTTTAAGATTTGCAAGAGGAGCAGGAATCTGAACTTCCAACAAGATGGAAGGCAGGCGGATGGATTGGGACGTGTGTGTGTCTGTGTGAGCATCTCTGCCCAAAAAAAAACCTCCTCAGTTAAGTTTCACACATCTTCTGTTGTGCAAGGACAAAAAAATTGCATGAAATAAATAAATAAATGATGCTTATTGCTTCAGCCACCTCCAAGACATCCGAGTGCCTGCATCCCTCCACTCCAGGACAGGGTAAGCAGGGGTAGCAGGGGTAGGGGGGCTGATGGAGCTAATGCAGTAGCTAAGGTAGCAGATGAAACACTGCAGGTCCACAGAGGACAGTTTTTGACGCTGATGGCTGGCTGCTGTGAAAACTAAAGCAATCGGGCAAGGTTTTATATTAAAACAAAAACGCCTCTCCTTAAAAGAGATAAAGGATATCAACACGTCTCAGTCGTGTAAAACACACATTCATCTCCCATCCGCCGGCATCCAACCCCATCCCCATTCTCCATTGGGTGTCGTGCGTTAACTTAAATAAAGCAAGGCAGCAATGTCACTGCAAAAAATGTTGCTTTAGACGCTCTTTGGGAATCAAATATATGCACGATTATAAGCAAAATTCAAGCCCTGGTCAACTCGCAATCAGAAAACGACTCGGTCACAAGGTAAAGCTAGAAGGGCAGGGGGTAGGTATGGGGAGTGGGGTGGTGGTGGAAGGGGGGGGGTATAGCAAGAAGCCTTGGATGGCTAAAAACGGGATAACGACTCCATCATCATGGTGCACGTCTCAGCTAACGAGCTACCAGAGCCGAGCCCCTTTAATTGTTCAACATACCCCGCTGTGCAACATCGACATTAACCTGTCGCCTTGTGTTATTTTGCAGCTTAGCTTTTTTTTTTTTTTTTTTTTTTTTTAAATCGAAGGCTGTGTCTTGCAGCACTAGCCAGGAGGATGACCGGCAGAAGAGGCCGGGTGGCAGGGGCGAGAACGCGGAGAACGGATCCATCACCGCGGATGGACAGTCAAGCCTCTTAAAGCGTGCACATCCCAGACACCCGAAGAGGCTTTACTGATTGCACAAATAAAAAAAAAAAAAAGCATATAAATGCCGGGGCCCCAGCGATCTCTTACCTCAGGTGGTGTGTCGAGCCAAGTTCCGCACAGCAGCCATGTTCGGAAACCCCATCTCCCTTAGTCCACACGAACCGAGCCCCCTCCCCCGGGTCAGTCGCCCCTCTTCCACGGCAGAAATCCCCAATAATGTAAAGTAGAGTTTATTTGCCGGTGATGGAGAAAAAAAAAAAAAAAAAAAAAAAAAGATCCGGGGCGATTAGTTTCCCAGAGAAGAAGAAAAAAATGCGGTGTTCTGTATTCTCCGGAGATCAGGTGGCGTGTTGTCGATGGGGGGACTGATAGCCGTGCCTAAGGGGAGGTGGGCAGCCCCCCGCCTCAACCACGGACACCTTGAATTCAAGTCTTTTTTCCCCCCCTTTCTCTTGAGCAAACAGAGTATTCTTTATCGAGATTTATTCTAGGATGCAGGTCACATCCGAAGCAACTGCGTCGGGCATCTGGTAAAAGTCAGATGTTTAATTAAAGGTAAGAAGCTAACATTAGCAGGCTAGCCAGGAGCTAGTCTGCTAATATGACTAATAAAACATTGGAATTTAAAGGAAGACAGTCGGTAAACTGCAGGTAACTAGGCGGCAATGAGAAGCCGATAAACGGATCCTGCAGACGCTATGAGGGGGGAAAAATGCAGTTTAGGAGGACACCGCTACCGCTAGCCCCTCTGTGATGTTAATATCGGTCAAAGGCGAGGGGCTGCACTGAGAGCGCGCTCCCGACGCCAGGCTAGTATGGCCCGGCGCGCTCCCGAGACGCTTCCTACAAAATGGCTGCCAAAACATTTTTTTTAATTTTTTATTATTGAAAACTGATATATAGACGAAAACATTAGGATAAATAAAATATATACATACAGACGTGCATACAAAAAAAAAAACAGAACAGAATTTTTATACTTATATTTGAACTGATCTTTTATTATTATTTAAATTATTATTGTATTGTTTTAGTGTTTGTGTGCTTTAATGGCAATTTCTTTTTTTCTACATGTTAAAAAGTTCCAGCAAAATGTAGCATTTTTTAATTTTTTTGCTTCATTTTTTGCAGAACTTATCGAGAAGGGACCTATAAAGTAGTGGTTTGTTACTTTTAATACCAGGTGCCCATTTTTATGGGACATTGTACATTGGTAGGTTTGAATAGGAAGGCGCATAAAATATTAATATCAATAAATATGTTGGGTGTGTGGTGGTAACCCCGACTTGGCCAACCGTGCATTTGCCCCACACACCACAAAGTCTCACTCAAAGGTTTTCTCATAAGCTGGCAGCGCTGAAGAAGGTAAATAAGAGGGACAAAAGAGACAAAGGTACAGGACGATAATACTAAGAGGCATCAGGAACGAGGGTAATTTTTAATTTTTCTTATTTTTCGACCATTCTAAATTCCAAAACAAAGTGTCTATAGTTCAGAGCTTACTTTGAAAACTTTGGTTTGTGGATGAAGATGAATTTATTACAAATTCTAGAGCACCGTCTTTGGACACTAAAATAAAAGATCACACCTTTCAAACTGAATAAGTGGGTTATATTAAGAGTTTAAAGGAAGTGTGAATCAAAACCTGAACTTTTAACATACAAAAATATATGGTGGGACAGTTTCAGTTCCATGTTTACAAAATGAGCAAAAGGTGACAATTAAAAATAGATGAAAATGGGTGAAAGAACACCGTGCACGGTCACACAAACCTCTCAGAGTTTTATTTTAGTTTAATTGTTCTTTTTTTTTTTTGTATAATGTGTTGTGTGTTTGCGGGTCAAAAGTGATGCACAACTTAATCCAGCTCAAAACTGTCAAAGGACAATGTTTCATCCAGTGTTGTTTTCCACCTCATATCTAACTTATGTGTTTCTATCCATGTAAGATAAGGCACATTTCATACACAGGACAACTCAATGTGCTTCACATTAAAAAGACAAATATCGAAGAAAAGGAAGCAAGGGTTATAATCAATAATAATAATAATAAGACAGAAGGAAAAAAAGAGCTGGGCATAAAATAAGAGTGCAGAATTTCTTTAAACTTATCACTCACCCATAAGCAGCTGAAAAGAGAAAAGTTTTTAGCCTGGATGTAAAAACATTCACACATGGAGCTGATTCCACTTCTGTTGGTAGTTTGTTCCATCTGTTTTCAGTATAAAAAAAGGTTATTTTTTGACCCAACAGAAATAAAATTGTCTTGGATTTTCATTATCTGAGAGGTCTAAAACATAAGTGCACCTCCAGGATTACAAATGAATTTCAAGGCCAAATTAGCGCCCATCTTCTGAGAGGTGTTTCTAATCGATGTAACGAGACTCAGGTTTCGTTTTACTTGATGAAAAAAAAAAAAAAAAATCATGGGTGTGATCTTCACAACACCACATGAGCCAATACACTCTCAAAACTTCTGTGTTAAATGAACATATTCTTATGAATTTACCATGAATAAATATGTTGTGTGTTTTATTACGCTGAGCGCCTGTAAGTTACTGCTGCAACGAGTGAAATGTCACAGTTTGGGATAATAAAGTATCCATCTGCACATGAACAGAAGAGTTAAAAGAGAACAGTTTGACGTCTCATCTTTTATTGTGCAAAAATATATTACTCTGATGATGTTTTATTGCTCATTTTAACTCATATTTATTGATTTTATGTTAATGGTGATTGTGCTGCGGTTGTTTTTAAATATGCTACAGAAACAAACTGGGTTGTACTCTTTTTAGAGCAGACACTTCTCTTTTTGCACCATGAACAGGATGCCTCTGAACTCACCTCCAGTCTGCTCTCACAGGAAATCACAACAAAGTTTAACCTTCCTGTTGTTCTTGGGTCAAATTTGAGCCATGATTTCATGTAATTGCTTGAAAATCACACAGGTAGTTTCTTCCTCTGTTCTCTGCTCATAAAATAAGTGGCTGATGCTTTCTGGTGTATAAAGAAGAAGCAAAGAAGCTAGAAATTACAAATTGGAAAAAAAAAAGAAATTGCAAGATACCGTTCATGGCAGTGCTTTTAAGAAGAACAAAATACAAACATACATTTATAAAAAATACTACACGGACTCACAAACGACCCCATTCACAGAGTAAAAGATCTAAATATTAGTCAAATTGTAACAGTTCATGAACAAGAATCATTTTATTAAAATGAAATATCCAGTTTTTGGAAAGGAATTCATGTGAACTGGTTTTAGAATAAATAGCTGTAAACTACATATCTACAATCATTCTTCTATGTGCAGTCATAACAAAGTTAAAATATATGGTTTCAGTCAGAGAGAAAGCATGGGCTGTATATCTGGGATATGATTTGTGTTATCAGGAATCAGAAGCATCCTGATAAAGACCACAGGAACAAAAACTGAAAGCAAAATGTATTACATTCAGATAAAATAATAAAAAGCATCAGATGCAAATACATTAGTACCAGAGGGGGAAAAAAGTAACATGCAAGAAACCCACCAACACCTCAGATCTGAAGTGGTTCTGTAATGATGAGCGGGTTAAATTCCTCCAGGCCGCCGTCGTATATGACTGATCAGGAGTCACCAGAAACATTTAGCTGCTGCACAAGGAGGTATTTTCTTGAATAAATAAATGCACATATATAATATTTCTGTTTGATTAGTATGATTGGGTCTATGATTGGACTTGATTTAACTTTATGCAGTGATGTTGTAAATTCTGAAGGGTTTAAATACATTTAAGCGACACAAAAGGTGGTTAAGTCCTAAAACTCAAAATTAAAATGGTAATAGTTTGCCTGAGTCTTCTTTCGCGTTTCACTTCTTCTGTTTTGGAGGAGGTCTAAGGAAGGAAAGAAAAAAAAGATGGTTAATACAAAATTAAAAAAGAAAATGGGCACTTAGGAGACATCCTGGTGTACAGGATAAACTCTGGAGCAAGATTATTATCGTTTAGTCTGTGCTAATTAACTGAGGTTTACACAATCTGGCACTATTCTACAACTGAAGTGCTCGATCAGATACTGAAATATAAAACTACTATAACAGAAGCTACAATGTGGAGAAACAAATTCCAAGAATATGCAAACACGTATACATCAATCACGATTTGTAATATGTGATTATTAGCCGTCCAAGCCAGTGGGCAGCTAATAATCACATACTGCATTGTGAGTTATTTATCTATATGTCATAAAATGAGATAATAAAAAATATACAGCTACAGGACAGGTTATGTGTGAGTGAAAAGGTAACTTTTAAACTGTCCATCAGATGGAGCTGTTTAACACAGTCAGTGCTGGAGCTGATATGATAATATGGGTCAAGAAGGCACATAGCAACAGGAACTCTTTTTACACATTACTGGTTAATTTACCAACATGTCAGAGGTTTGAAATATATGAATATATATATAAAAAAAATAAATAAAAATGCTAAGAAATAAATATGAGATGAACTAACAAAGGGTTATCATCAAGACTCGTGGAAATTATTCATGCACCTCCCAGAGAAGTTGTACAAGATACTGACAAAGTCTGTAGCCATTTATTAGTAATAGAGATTTACAGTAGCGATAACTGGTGATTTAAGATTGGCTCCAGCCCCCTTGTAACCGGTCAGGCATAACATTATGACCACCTTCATAATATTGTGTAGGTCTCTCTTGTACCTCCAGAACAGTTGTGTCCTGTGGTGTCTGGTAACAGGATGTTGTTAGTGGGGGTCTTTGGGTCCTGTGCGTTAAGGGGAGGGGCCTCAATCAGTTTGGGATCTTTGGAGGTGAATTTGTGCTATTTTTCATGTTTTTTTTTTGTAAATTTAGTTGTTTCTAAACCGTTTTTGTGTGTGTACCTGCTGATATCAGGGACTGCTGTGGGTTGGGGGGTGTCTGGTCTGGTCTAGGTGGGTGCTACATGTCTAAATAACATCCACATGAATGAATGTCAGGTCCAAAAGTTTCCCAGCAGAACACTGAATAGTCGCAAGACGGTCAGTGTTATTTACATCTCCTGTCGTGGTCATAATGTTGTGGCTGATTGGTGTATTGTATATTGAAGTGGGTGTTACCTGTAGATGCCCACCACCACAGCATGATCTCTCTCATAGGGCTCCAGTGTCAGCTGTTCCTGGGGTTTCATGTTCTCAGCGCTCATCTTCTTCACCTCTGAAGCGAACACGGCTTCTGGAGCCGCTGTTGAGTCTATACAGTTAGCCTTAGGAGAAAAGAAACGCGCATGTAGCTGAAAAACCCCCTCAAGAAAACAAAGAAACATTAAGTACCTGGAAGTAACATGTACTCTAAAGTAGAGGACCTCAAACTGATGGAGAGATTGAGTAGAGACCCTCTACGTACTATATTAAATTATTATTATTATGCATTCAATATTAAGCTATTTCTATTCCCTGCCTTCATTTATCCATTTACTCAAATATGTATTCATGTGTGTTTAAAGAAATTTACATTTGTGGGCGAAAATTAAAAATAAAACAACAAAAAATATCTAATCAATCAAAGATTTTCCGACTATTCCCACTATTATAAATGTCCGTGTTTACCTTGATGGAGATGACAAAGTGTCCACCGTTCTTCAGGAAGTTGTGAGCGTTCAAAGCAACAATCCTGGTCTGATCGGGCTGAGCAACATCAGCAAATATCACGTCCACCATGCCTGGAGAGGAACAGGCCATTACTAAATAAAATTTTTAAAAAAGCTATTTGTCTGCACATTATGTAGGAAGGTCGACTTTATTAGACCTGTTGCTCCATCAACTACAAGTTTTACCGGAGTCTTGACCTTTCTACAATTACTTTTCCTCCTTCATGCACTTTGGTAGCAGGTGAAAATATAACTCGTACGTAGAATCCATGGATCGATGGAAATCCATCACAGTGAAAGAAAAGCTTTGATCCCAGAGTAACTCTCATAAAGAAAATTGTGAGTAACCGTACAAAAGAACATTGTTGTTCAACAGGAAAGTGTTAAGGCTCTTTTAGAGTAGTACTACAGGAACTAGACGCCGTAAACTTCACACACTAGACAGTTTTTGTTTCTACTTCCAAAATTCACTTGCTTCACATTAACACGAGTTGTACAAACGTCTGTGTCTCCAAACCTCATCCACAACAAGAGATGGAGAAGCAGCGGGAAATACTAGACCAGAAACAGGCTACTACCAAACGGACCAATCAAACCTCTGCATCAACTCAACACATAAGTATAAACCACCTGATTTTCACCACTATGTGGAACTGACACAGTGTTAATACCAAACTTTTATTCAGCAACAACCCAAATAAAAATTATCTGACATAAAATGGCTGTTTTTAAAGATTCAAGTGTGTTAATGTTAATAAAAAAAAGACACTTATCTTACAGCTGGGCGGTATACAGGTTCATACCGAATACAGGTGTTTTCCTTTTAATTTTTAATATATGGACATACCAGTGTATTTGATTACACGACGCTTGAACCTGTTTTCAGAACCGAAGCAATTTCAATGTAGCACTTATGAACAGCGTCACTGCAACGCGTGGTGAAGATGGAAAAAGGAAGCAGCAGAACAAGAAGATTTGTGCCAAATAAAAGGTGTCGCGTTGGTTGTTTGTTTTTTTTTGTTTTTTTTTTAGGGTGACCAAACGTCCCTGATTTCTGGGGATAGTCCCAGTTTTGGATGACCTGTCCCCCACCTAATGCTGTCCCAGACAATGTCCCCAATTTTAGCATTTTATGAATGAGAAAAAAAAATGTTGCGCATAGACTACAGTTATTATGGTAGCAGTTTAAATATGTTTGAATATGAATAAATAAATGAAACCGTAACTGTCCCTGTTTCTTCATTTCACAGACATGCAAACCTGTTTGACTCATCATCACAGAAAAATAGACCATCCTAAGTCAATCTAATGCATTAATTCCTCTCTCAACCAGTAGAAAATGTTATGAACATGTGATTATGCACGACAAATGTTATTATCATATAAAATAATGTGATATCATAGGTAGAGGCAGCGTATATAAAGCTTATTATTTCAAAACTTGAGACTACTAAACAAGGTTCATACCCCGAACCAAACAATTTAATCATCTTTACATCCCTGTTTGTGATACAACGTGCTTTAGAAATGTCTCTTAAACCAACAGGAGCACAATCAGAGGGAGAAGGAATCTAAATTATGTTGTATGTGATCAGTTCAAGGCTCAGACTTCATGCAAGAAGTGCATCACCGTAGTCTTACAACAAATCGGAAATAGTTCTACACGTTTAAATGAACATAAAGAGCGGTGAGTGGCGGTGTTACTTATTAAGGCTTTAGTTATATTTAGTAATGTTCTGGTTGTGTCTGAGGCGAACATGTCGCACCATGACCTCCACCGACAGGAGCCATGTTAAATATCACTCATTTTCAAGTGTTAAGAAGCTGATCTTTGCGTTTGTGCAGCACATATCAGTGTTTAATTTTATCAGCACCACACCTACCAACGAGCATTCGGTATTTGTGAGGGTGCCGAGCGTCTTCGATGATCGGGATGATGTTTGTGCGTTTCTTTGCCACATTGAGAAGGTCGCGGCCCGATCGATGGGAAAACTCGACAGCGTAGACCAGCCCCTCCTGTAACACAGGACGCAGAAGTTACTTCAACCTGTCAAGTAAAAGTATTTTACTTATTAACTTATTAATTTTTATGGGAGGTTCAGGTCAATGTTACACCTGGGTTCAATTGTGCCATTTAATAAAGCTTCATTGATTTTCATGTTTAACATGGCAAACATGGAACCACACACAGAACCCTCACTTGGCTTTATTATACTATGTCATGTCTTTGCAAACATTTCCAAACATCTGTATGATAGAGGGACATAGTGAAACTCTGATAACCACAGACTGTGCAGTACTCACCGGTCCAACAATGTCAGAGACGTGGGACACTGTGGTGCCAGAGGCGGCTCCCAAGTACATCACCTTAGCTCCGGGCTTGATGTGGATGTGGTCTACCCCTCCTAAGATGGCTGCTGCCAGCTTAGAGCGGAACGGGTTCCAGGCTCTGTATTCAATCTTAGTTTCTCCTTCCTAAAAAAAGGGATGTAAATATACAGGGATGCATGTACAGTGACACAGAGAGTCTTCAAACTAATAAAACAAAAAGTGACTGGATTATATCGTGTAAGAATATGACCTGTGATAATGGCTTAACCCTTAATCATTTTTAAATTGTGTCCCGGTGCCTCTCAGTGAGGTTTAGAGGCGTCATCCAGCCAATCAGAGACAAAGACAATATTCTCAGGTTAAATGTGGTCTTCGAGGTCCTTCTCTGGATGAACGCTGAGTGTAACTGATTTATTAGGTACCATGAAGAAGTGGACTAATGGTGTCTAATGTGATGATGTGTATGAATTAATGTTGTAATGGTCTAAAATACATGTTTACATTTGTTTACCACTTAATGGCAAGGAACCAATCAAGCACCTTGATTTTCTACATGAAAGTGTAAGTAAGTTGTTCTCTTCTTATGCCCTACAACATAGGTCTTCAGCAGGAGGTTCGCGACCCCTAGGGGATCCGCAAAATCTTTGGTTGATTAGATATTTTTATATATATTTTTTTAATTTTCCCCCACAAATTTAAGTTTCTTTAAAACACATTAACATTAATACAACATATAGCCACCACACTAGACCTGTCAATCTAAGCCTCCTGTATGCAGCAGGCCCCGCCCATATCGCTGCTGAGCCAATCACGAGGCAGCATATTACACACTGACTCTGTCAGAAGCCTATTCAGTCCCCAGGTAAAAATTAAAACTCGAATCTGTCAATTATTTTCTTTATCTATCAATTGTGTACACCACTCAGGTATGTTTACGTTTATGGCAGATTGGCTCTTATGTATGTGCAGTAACTCACAGATATGTAATATTGGTTCATTTTTCTGAATTAACAAACACAAGAGCGTAATATTTAGGTTTCCCTTGTTTGATCGGCCTCTCTTTATCCAGCATCAGCACCTCCACTGAAGTTTTGAGTAATTTTTGTGCAGAAATCTATAAAATTCTGAGGGGTACAAATATGTTTAAGCAGCACCATATGAGTGACATAGAGCGTAGAACAAATCTGATCCTATCAAAAAAAGACCACTCCACTAAAAGCTGGCTGCTTGTGATCAGATTTCGACACATCCAGCCACCTCGAAGCCAAACGCATCACTCACCTCCACACTGATCCTCTTTTCTCCATATACAGACTCTCCAACCACCATGTTCTTGGTCACCAGGGCATCTTCCTTCCCTCTGCAGATAAACACTCCTGACACACACACACACACAATGAGTCAGGGTCTAACGCACACACACTACTGGAGTAAATTAAAAATGACAAAGAAGACTTTTGTGGTGTAAATAAAGAGATAAAAATGTCAATTTTGTGAGTTGCTTCTTCTCCATACAGTCTATCTAAATTAGTAGATTCAGTTAATAATCTTAACGCTGGTAATAAAAACCTTCATGTCTGTGTGGCTCAATCAAGACCTTCTTCCCTCCTCCGAAGCCTCCCCTCCCTCCCCTTCCTCCTCCTCGGCCTCCTCTTCCTCTGACGTTGCCTCTCCCACCTCCTCGGCCCCGAAATCCTCCCTCCGGGGACTTGAATCCTCCACCTGAAAACAAAAAAAATTTAATGCAGCTAATAACACAGCCAGTCAAAACAGCTGCATGTGCACAATTATTCTAAATTATTCCAAAAGGCCTTTTTTTTTCCAAATGTACAATTTGGTAAAACTTTAAAATAACTGCACAATGTGAAGCATTTATAAAGCAGTGATTGACATTTCACACTTATTTTTTCATACTTAATTATCTTATTATTTATAAATGAAATATGAAAATATTTATAAACTAGTTATTAAAGAGTTATCAGTGGTTCATAAGGTAATTTAGAAAGTAAACATGTAATAAAAACATGTATTTATGACACCTATAAAAAACGATGATGATGATGAATATGATGTAGCAGTATTAAAGACGACAGAACAATAATCTCACCTCTTCCTCCTCTGAATCCTCCTCGTCCACCGCGGTCGTTAAATCCTCCTCTACCTCCACCTCTTCCTCCTCCTCTATCGCCACGGGGACTGAACCCTGAAACAAACGCTTCATATGAATCTATACAGACGGATAACTAAACACAACCTTTTTTTTTTTGTTTTTAATTAGAGATGTGACTGTGTTCAGGATCATCTGTTCAACCTTGGAACTAACATTCACACTGGCTCATTATGTGCCGCTACTTCACGTCTTAGTTTGGAGGTATGTATGGAAATACTATGAATTATTACAAAAGAAAAGGGTTTCTGGATGCTAGTGTGAATCCACCAACCTCGTGTGAATCCACCAACCACCATCAGCCTGAGTCGATGACACAAGGCAGGATGGATCCAAGCTTTCATCTTGTTTATTCCAAATTATGACCTTATCATCTGCTATGTATATTTTTACATATATTTTTGTTTATTTTAGATACTTTTTTTAATATATATTTTGTTATTTCTGTATATTTTACATATATATTACAGTTAGATATACTTCTGTATATTTTTTATATATATATTGTAGCCTATATTATATTTATAGATAGATAGATAGTTTATTTTCAGAAATTCTGTGTCCAGTAGCTGCATCACATTGTAACAGATATGAAATATATTTAAGTTATATAATAATATAAATAAACTATATATGTACATATAATACTGTGTAATAATATACAATAGTTTGAGCTATGGCCATATATAGACTATTATTATTATTATTATTATTATTATTAAACAGCAGAGCGTGACGCAGCTGGTTTGTCGTGGTAATTAAATCTAACATTAGTTTACTCTACCTGGCTTCATATTATCTGACGTTAGATAAACACAGCCTGAGGTTCACTGGACTCTTTTTCCTTCTTTTTCTTCTTCTTCTTCTTCCCCGTCTACTTCTTCTTCTTCTTCTTCTCCTCCTCCTCCGACTTCTTCTTCTTCTTCTTCCCCGTCTACTTCTTCTTCTTCTTCTCCTCCTCCTCCGACTTCTTCTTCGCCTTCTGCTTCTTTTTTAATGACGAGTGGCAAACCCTCGTAAAGACTCACTAGCACCACCAACTGGAAGAGGAGGTTAGGGCAAGGGATTAAGACGTTTAGTCTAAATTTACATATATTACATATATTTCAAAAAACTTATAATAAAAAAAATAATAAAAAATAAGGTGTTTGTAGGAAAACCAGAAACTAGTTTCCATCATAGGCTAGATAGTTGCCTGTCGTTGACCGTTCATGTCTCTCTCTGTTATAGATTAGATTATTTATAGATTATTATGATATTATATTACTGGTCCGGCCCACTTCAGATCAAATTGAGCTGTAGCTATGTGCCCCCTCCCACAACTGAAACGATTTTGACACCAGTGCTACAGTCTATTGTGCGATTCCCACCTCTGACCGGAGGGTGGCGGTAGTGGACCAACCAGCTGGAAGTTGCCGGTCATTGCGGAAAAACGAGACGGCGAAGAAGTACTGATGGGAAGTTTGGCTCTTTTCGGAGAACTGTGTCTTTTGCCTAGGTTGCAAAAGAAGAATCGACTGTTTGGCTCTTTTGGGCTCTTTGTCGTTTAAGAGCCTAAAAGTTTAGCCCAGTGCAGCAAATACTGATGGTTTGATGTGTAGATAAGCCTTATGCATTCAATTTTTTATTATTTATTAATTTATTTATTTGAGTATATATGGTATATGGTATATGAGTACCATATAGTACCTCCTCGACGTGGGCGGGGTCTTCATAGCACGGCTGCGCAAAACTGCCGTGACGTCATTTGTGGCGTCATTTACACCGCGCCAAGCCACGCACAAAACGGAAAGACCAGAACAACAAGCCCTAAACTAGAGAAAATGAGCTGCAAAAAGACGATATTAGATGGTAAGTTAATGTTTGCTAACGCTAGCTTCTGTGTAGTCATACTCTCCTGTTCGAAGCAGTGTCGTCGAAGAGCAGCAGGGTTTTAAAAAGTGGTGGGGTCGAGTCTTGTGTTTATTTACAGTGCGCTTATGGCGCTTCCAGTGACGACACTCGTTGGCCAATCAGTGGAAGGCAGTTGGCTGACATCACGTTTTAGTATCGCTTCAGCTCGCTTGGAACCAGGGCTGAGGCGATACCAAAATCTATGTGCTAGTGGAAACATGCAAATACCGCACCGTGCCGTGTCGTACCATACCGGTGGAAACGCGACATACTGTAAATGTCCTTGTGCAGGTTTGTGGCAGAACCTGCTCTTAATATTTATTTTCATTTTGCAGTTTCATTTAGCCTAATGTAATAGGGCTACTGTAAGGTGAGCCATTTGTTTTTGTGCTTTAATGTTTGCCAGAAAACATTAAGATAAGTTTGTTTTTCCGAGATAATGACAAAAAATAGTTCTAGATCTCGAGAAAACAGGGGAAAGTAATTTGTTATCGCGGGAAAATGGAGGAAATAGTGAATTCATGACTACTAAGGGCTTTTGAATGCACGAGATATGAGGCAGAAAGGAAAGGACCGAAAACAGTACACACTGCTTCATGTTCTCATTGTGTTTTTAAACAAAACAAGATCGTTTGACATTTGAATTTTTTGTTGTTGTTGTTGTTGTTTTTAATCTGCAATCTCCACACTCCAGTCCACTAGGTGGCTCCGTCATGCAACCGCCAATTAAAAATCAAAGAAGAAGAAGCCTCCACACTCATTCCATGGGAATCGACTCTTTTGATTCACTAGGAAGCATCGACTCGTCTACATACGACACATCGCAACGAAGACGACTCCTGTGGTCAATGCAAGATGGCGACGGCGTACGAAAGTTTCAGCCTGTAAGAGTCCCCGGAGTGAAACTGTAACACCACGTAGCTTTATTTTACACCTGCGCTGAATGGAGAGTTGTGTGGCTCAGTGTGAACGCTTCGTTTGGACCATAAACGCGTCACTTAAGCTCAGTTTGTGTGTGTGTGTGTTGGCTCTGCGCGTTGATTCCAGGCACAGTTTTATTCTCTGTCCAGCTGCTGCTGCTTGACGTCTGCAGATGTTTTTGAAGCTGTTTCTCAACTTTTCTCTGTTTTGCACCAGGCACACCACGCCGGAGAAGTTTTACATAGAGGCTCTGGACGATGGCTCCGTGGACGTCCTGGCTATTGACAGGGTGTCAACTGAGATGACTCTGACAGGTAATAACTCAGAGAGGATATTATGAGAAAAGAAGAAAAAAATCATCATTTTTATTTATTCCACAGTGGGTGAATTGGGAGTGTTGCTGCAGGGTATAGTTTTAAGGTGGAAAAGCAGTGATTAGATGTTAACCTCTCACCCATAGCAATGACACTCCTCCACACTAATGTATGAGGTAGAAGGAATTAAAGAGAATTACTCTATTGTCTGAACATCTGGGCAATAGTTGCATGTTTCTAATGTTGATCTGCAGCAGTATGTACAGGAGCATGTGGGAAAAAACAGTTGTGGAGTCTTTATCACACCCTTATGAATAATTAATAGTGTTTACGATTCTGCATCTTGTCTTCTGAACATCAATAATCATTGTTGTGTTCCTGTTGTGCTCATCAGTGAGGAGGGACATCCCTGCATCAGTTGAGACCAGGTCAATATGTGGAGTCATGGGAACTATACGTTTGGTGGCAGGTAAAGAAAAAAAAAAAAAAAAAAAAAACACATGCTGCTGTTTCTCTTCTCCAACCGTCATTTTTATTTATTTATTTATTTATTTATTTATTTATTTTTATTAGGCATGTACCTGGTTGTCATCACAAAGAAGAAGAAGGTGGGAGACTTTTTGGGCCATGCTGTGTGGAAGGCCCTGGACTTTGACATTATTTCCTATAAGAAGACGATACTGCACCTGACAGACAGCCAGGTAGGATTGTACACCTTTTAATTACTGTATTTTTCTATATTTATTACTGTATGTGATCAGGAGTCTTACTTATTTTAATGTTACAAATGTCTGCTTGACGACACAAGGTGTTCTTCCAGTCACAGGGATTTATTTATTTATAAATTATATTCATGTAACACAGAACAAGTTACAAACACAGTATAAACAAAAATAATATAAACATACCTCATTGACCTTCTTAACTAAACAGACTTAAGGAAACTTAATTCTTCTTCTGTTCCACTATGTAAATAAAAAGCAGTGCCATATGAAATAACAAAAATAAATTCCCTTATTTAAACATAAATTATACGTGTTTTTAACTCAAATTATTAATAGTCAATTTAAATGAACTTAAATTGTATAACTGGCTCTGACAGCACATAACAGGCTATATATACACTTTGCATAACTGGCTTTGTATAATTGACGTGTGTGTTACTGCAGTGAACATTTTAAATATTTTCCCCGTCTCTGTGCATCTGTTTAACTACAAAGTTCTTACACAGATAATTTAAACTTGACTATTGTTACTGAGACTTTGACTAAGCCTCAAGAGTACAAATATTTTTCTTTTAAGGCTCATGTAATGTTCGGTGTTGTCAGGTGCCTGTAGGTGCCAGGGATTATGGCGACATCCACCAGTGTGTAGTTTGATTGTTGATTGTCTGAGAGCTTGACTTGAATCTTGAAATGAGTTATAACCAGCAGACCAGACTAGTTTTTTTCAATCCTTTTCAGAGTCAGTTTTACTATTATTATTCTCAACTACAGCAAAAAACTTCAACACATTTCTAATTTGACTTTGCTGTGGGTCGTGTGGTGCCTGTGGTGTTTGCATTTATTTATTATTATTAACATACGTGAGACTGTTGGATTTTGAAATCATTCATTCACATAACAGTGATCTAGTATTCAGCTGTGGTCTCTTGAGTCTGAAGGAAGAGGCTGTTTTCCATATCTCCACATTCTCAGTCAGTGTTTTCGTCTCTCCCATCTGTTCCTGGATTCGTCTCTTGTTGTAGGTCCAAGACAACAAGACCTTCCTGTCCATGATTAACGCCGTGCTTCACACCGATGGCTTCTACTTTGCAGCAGACTACGACCTCACTCACTCTCTCCAGCGCCTGGCAAACACAAGCCCTGAGTTTCAGGAGATGAGCCTCCTCGAGAGGGTAAGATGTGCTATTTTTTATCATGGTATTATTATTATTGTTATTATTGTAATGGAAGCAACTTACTGTACGTCTGCCCCCTTCGTTTGCATCATATGGCTTCATATTTACATATGGTAACGGTTCTCGTTGCAGGCTGATCAGCGTTTTGTCTGGAACGGCCACTTGTTGAGGGAATTCATTGCACAACCTGAGGTAAGATGTCATGTTTTATGTCTCAGATTTAGTTTTCCATCAGGTGACTCAGGTTAGTTAGCACTGAAGTGTTTTTACTGTATGAGTTCAGGGGCCGGATGAAGTCATAATGGCAGAAAGAGAGTTTACAAGCCTGTGGACTTGGCTGGTGAATACAGTGCGTGTGCTTCCTCAATAAAACCAGATAAAGTCAAATGTACGGGCTCCCATCCCATAAATGCTCTCGGATGGTATTATGTTTTTTTTTTCATACCTTAATTTATTGGTCCACAACCTTCCAGATACAAAGTTTAATTAATCATCGTAAAATTTTGAGCACAATTAGAAATTTTAAAAAGTATGAAAAGAACATTGAGGGGAAAAAAAATGATCCGGTCAAAAATAGACAAAATCAAAGAGCAGGTCAAAAATGAAATTAAAACTTCTAATGTTAAATTATATTAAATTTTACCTTTTTCTTTTTTAACACTTTTTATGCTGATTATCAGACTGACTTTCCACCTACACAAAAACTAAGAGAAGCTTCCTCTGTCTCAAAAAATGGTTGTTCCCAGTCTACAGTGGTCAATGAAAATCAAAAGGTTCATTCAGCCTCCTTCATTCATACATTTCAACAATAATGTGATTCAAAGTGAGTTCACAAAGACATGAAAAATAACATTAAAAGACCGAATTTTAGAAAAAATTATAATGCATTAAAATGTATGATTAAAATCAAACAATAAAATTTTAAAAGGAATCAGAATCTCTCTATTGGCCAAATATACAATGTACTCAGGAGTTTTACCTGGTGCATCAGCGCCACATAACATTAAGTAAAAGTTAACTTGGCAAGAAACAAAAAACATAAATAAATAATAATATATACAAGTTAGAAAAATAAAAACTGGAAATAAGAAGAAATGATGCATGGTGCTACTGTTTTAAGTATAAATATCGATATGACAATGGCAACTTCCACCGCCACGTTTTCTACAAGTGTAATAAATTGGAAATGGATCATTTGGATTAATATTGTTTTTTGACTCAATTTGTCCAATGAATTATCATCTCTGTCATCTGATGTACTTTCTGTACAATGTGTGTTTTAAGCTGCACTTAAAAGTTCTCAGTGAAGAATATATTTAATTTATCACAATATCACATATCGTGACTCAAGTATCGTGATACTTGCTTTCCAGTACCCACCCGTAGTTTGAAGTGTCTTAGCGGATGGTGTGGGGTGTCAGGTGGTTTTGGTCCTGATGGAGTGAAATAAAAGTTACAGGGCTAAGTCCTAAAAAATCTAACTTAAAGTTATCGATAAATGAATTTAGTCAAAGGCAGCTGAGAACATGTGAGTCTTCAGTCTTGATTTAAATTTGCTGAGAGTTGACAGACTGGAAAAGGAAGGAAAAGTGATGAACAGGGTCACGGGTGCAGGAGGCTCATTGATGCATGTTGATGGTCAGGATCTTGTGTGTTGCCTAACTTGGAGAACACACACTGCACCAGGATGCACTTTAGGGAGGAAGACCGAGCCAACGTTAAGCCTGAATAATAACATTTGCTCTGTGTTTTGCAGTTACACAAGTTTGTGTATCCTGTTGTCCACGGCTGTATCCTTTACTGTTGACGCAATTTACTCTGATTTAAATATATATATATCTATATATATTCTAGAGGCCACGAGTTTGGAAGCAAAATCAAATTTGTACATAAAAGATCATAGTTTCATTGGTATAGTTTGCATCAAGATAAACATGATTATTATGCAAAGAGTAACTTATCAGAAGACATTTTCTTTATATATGAGGCATTCATTCCTCAAGAGATATTTGTTTGCAGACTCTCAAAAGAGTTAAAGTGAATAATGCAAACTGGGGTTTGTTTTTTTTTTTTACTTTTGCACTGAAGTTGTGACTCTTGCAAATCTTCTCTGCACCATAAATCTGAGCCCTTCTTTTCTTTTGCTGACATTTATTCAGCAATGTTCTGGTAACATGAGTCTGATCGTGCAGTAAATACATCACAAAATACAAAGGTCTCATGATGGTTTTTAAGAAACCCATTGTGCACAGAAACTTGAAGTTGCTTCCAAACCTTTGGCCTTGTAGTGTGCATGCATAACGAAACTTAAAATCTGCCGGCGTCGTTGGTTTCTTTAACACATCCGCCCACTAGTCATCACCATGAAGTCCAGCTGCATCAATGGGAAGGTGTTCGAGTGGTGTATTATCTCCAGGAGGAGCTGCTTCAGAGCCGGAGTTCGCTACTACGTCCGAGGTAACATGTCAGGCTCTAGGACCCTTCATTACATTCCTGTTTTATTACATATATAAAAAATGGTTTTATCCTTTTATCACAGGCATAGAAATAAGTCATTTTTACATAAAGGTTGTCAGTAATCCTGTATGCGCATTAATGTACATTAAGGTGCATTTAACTGTGCAGGCTCATCATCACAGTGGAGATGGAGGCTGATTGTTTCATCAGACTGTGGCTCTGAGCAGATCAGATTTCACTAACAGCTCTTTTTTTATTTATTTATTTATTTTTTGTCCGCAGGCATCGATTCAGAAGGACATCCTGCAAACTATGTGGAAACGGAGCAGATAGTGCAGTACAACAGTGCCAAGGCTTCGTTTGTTCAGGTGAGAGAGGAAATATGGAGAGTAAAATAGTAAAAGAATATTAATAATAACTAATATTAAATGATCTACAGTTGTTTTCCTTCTTTTATTTTCATTCTGCTCAAAAATGTTCATGCAAATTGTAATACAATAATTTATTTATGTAAGTCAGAATTCACCTGATTAACTGATTATCTCTGTTGAGATAAGACAGAAATGTGTGTTGAAAATTCATGTACTATTGAGTTTGGACTATTTCATGTATTTTCAGTTAACATCTGCATTTTTCATGCAGAAAAAGCTCTAGATGTTGAGCTATATTTACTAACCCTATGAATCATTTTTTAGAGTTTGGTGTGAGTTTGTGCCCTTCAAATCTTTATCTTGAAGTCTATGTATGTAACAAATCCACATCATCTAAATTTCTATGATCTAGAATGTCACCTGACGACACAAATAAACTAGAAACAACAGACTGAAAAGTAGTTTCTGTCCGATAACAATGGATGTTTTATGTTCCTTTATGTTCCTCGAGGGATTGAACAATCACTGTGATCTGCAGATTGATACGTCTTTGATGCCTTAGCATGTTTCATATAACCGTTTATTACCTTTTGTTATCTCTCGCTACTTAACTTTGGCACTAAATGGAGTGTTACGATAAAGAGTGAGTGACCGAAACAAAGCTGGATCATGACATGTACTATGTCCTCTTTATCACAGACGAGAGGCTCCATCCCTTTCTACTGGTCCCAGAGGCCCAACCTCAAGTACAAACCCAAACCACAGATCAGCAAAGCGCTGAACCACGTATGTTTTCTTCACACCCGTATGTTGTATTTGTGATTTTTATCTTAATATCCAGGTCAGTTTAACCTCTTGTCTGTTTCTTTTCCTTAGCTGGACGGATTCCAGAGACACTTTGACTCACAAATAATCCTCTATGGAAGACAAGTCATCTTGAACTTGGTAAAAATCATCTGTTAATTCTGTCATCTTTAGTTTTTAATGATATGAAGCCAGAGTGACGGAAGATCAGGCATCATAACCACGACTAAAATTAATTTTTTCTTTTTTTTTAACAGATCAACCAAAAGGGTTCAGAAAAACCACTGGAGGTGGAGTTTGACAAGATGGTGACCAGTTTGGGTAATGGCATGATCAAGTAAGATAACTCTGCGCTTCACATGTGGCTGGGGTGAACGTATTCCTGTGGTTTTAATTAGGGATTTATTGAAACCGATGCAGACATTTTTAAACGGATCAGATCGATATCAGGGCTTCAGCCAAGTCTGATCTTTTGTAGTTATTTGTTTTAGGTTTCTGCAGTATCAAAACATCTACTCCTCTTTGTTGGCTAACGTCATGTGTAACTCAGTCAGACAGAAATGTGGAGATCATGCATTGATAATAAGATAATAAGAGATCATCATTCAGTGCTACCAACTTGATTCAACCCCAAAAACTTAAATAAAATGAATAAAAAATAGAACATTCAGACAAACACTTGCTTTTCTGCAGGTACATAGCTTTTGATTTCCATAAGGAGTGCAGTCGTCTGAGGTGGCACCGCCTGCAGATTCTACTGGACATGGTCGCTGAAATGCAAGATGAATTTGGGTCAGTGTTTTTTATTTTTTTTTCCATTGCATTGCATCTGTGCGAGTAAACAGATTCACCAGGCAGACGTAGATGCACTCCACACGAGAGTAATGTTCTGCATGTGGACTCAGATATTTCCTGGTGGATGCAGATGGGACGGTACTGTCGAACCAAGAGGGAACCTTTCGGAGCAACTGCATGGACTGTCTGGACCGAACCAACGTCATCCAGAGCCTCCTGGCTCAGCGGACGCTTCAGTCACAGCTGCAGGTAGGTCCCAGTGATCAGGAGGGACAAAGCAACTCACCTCTCAGTAGGGATGGACGTATAGATCTAAATATCAATAGTATCAGGTCGATACTAGCGTGATGAGATTGATACTTTTGTTCCAGTTTCTCTTCTATACGTCAATCAATCAATCAACTTTATTTATATAGCACATTTAAAAACCACGGGGGAAGCCAAAGTGCTTTACATTGGGACATAAAATAGGTTTAAGATTAAGATAAAAGGCATAAAAAACACAAAATCACTTCAAAAACAGACAAAAAAAACAAGCAAAGAAAACAGAATAAAGGAACAAACAAGCTCACGTCCAGTAAATTACTCCTCACAGAGTTCATGCAGCTTCTCTCCCTAAGTCTATCAGGAGCTTCTCCATCCTCCCCCGTAGTAAAAGGTGGATATGGGCAGAGATTGATACTTAAATCCTATCATCACAGCAGCTTCGCACAACTGGGACTGATGCTGTTATTGAAATGGAGTCGGTACTCGGAAGAGAAGACAATAACACAGGATGCACACTCACTTCTTCATGATTCTGGATGTCAGGACGATGTAGTCGTTCATCTCCCTCAGGTGTAGCTTCTTGGGGACAGGGACCGTGCACGGTGTCTTCCAGTGCAGGGGGACCCTCCTAAGGTGATAAAGACTACTTTCTGCAGCTCAAACTTGTTTTTTATTTGTTTTCCTGCAGAGAATGGGAGTCCTTCACAAGGGCCAACACATTGAGGAGCAGACAGACTTTCAGAAGATGTACAAGAACGGTGAGAATTCGCCCTCACGCAAACAGCAGCTTCAGTCGTTACCATTCCAGGGGACCTACGCTAAGGATGGAAAGTCTGGAATATGATTTTATAAATTTCCAGGTCTGGAAAAGTATGGAAAGTATTCATGTTTCCAAGACTGTCACCAGTGTTCAAGTTTCTAAAACATAAAATTATGAATATTGTCGCTGAACATAATGAGAAAATGTGAATTCTCTGGCTCACTCAGTTTATAAATGGTTTAATTGATTAATTTATTTTTGTTTTTGACTTTAGTTACTTGTGAAACAGTATTTGAATACTTATTTGATGTTTAAGAATGCGAGTGTGGCCAAGTCTTTTCAGGTAACATCAGGTAGTTCAGCTGTTCATGTGCTGTTAAATCATGAGCTACATTATCGAGCTATAACCTTCTGGAAATTATTTGGTGACGCAACCGCGTATATATTCAGAATAATGAAAACAAATGCATAATTTATTTACATGAGACACAACTATTTGTGGTATATGTGGCTAAGGAGGCTCTTAACCTGTGTAATAACAAATTTAAATTAGATTTTTTGTTTTTTTTTTACAGCCTAGAAATTACGGTCTGAAAAAAATATGGAATTTTGAATTTTCAAATGTGTAGGAACCCTCATCACAACAACACCAAAAGTCCAAAACTAGAACTTCGCACAGACAACACGAGTGGTCATAATGTTTAGGCTGATCCGTGTGTTGTGTTTCATGTGCAGCCTGGGCAGACAACGCCGATGCCTGTGCTAAGCAGTACGCTGGGACCGGGGCCCTGAAGACTGACTTCACAAGGTCGGTTTCCTCTTCTTCTTCTTCTTCTTCTTCTTCTTCTTCTTCCACTCGGCTGTAAAAGGAAGTAGAAGACAGTGCTGGGTTTGTCAGGTGTTGAACAGATTCCCGTTGGTATTTCAGGACAGGGAAAAGGACTCAGTGGGGGCTGGTGATGGACGGCTGGAACTCCATGATCCGATATTACAAGAACAACTTCTCTGATGGATTCAGACAGGTGGGTCGGTCTGTGTGGAATAGTAATAATCTTTACCACATGGGACTAGTTTTACCTGGGAACCTCTGGTCATTAGTGATTAATTGTCTGGTGCACGTCGACCATTAACCCTTCACATGGTCTCTTTTTAATGAAGGACTCCATTGATTTGTTCTTGGGCAACTTCGCTGTGGATGAGGCCGACTGGTCGACTCCGCTACGTGACCCCAAAGACTGGAAGTTCCTGACAGTAAGACAGACTCTGGAAAATAGAATTTTAATTCCATTTAAAAAAAATAATAATAATAATTAATTTGACTCTTCTTTTTCCTTTTCCAGTTGCCTGTTATTATGGTTGTAGCGTTCTCCATGTGTATCATCTGCCTCCTAATGGCTGGTAAGACCTAACGCAGTTTTTAGACCAACAAAGTGGGGCGACCAGAAATGTGTATCATGGTATTTTTCAAAATTTTGATGGTATCACGGTATAAACGGTAAGAATTTAATGTTAAGTCAAGATGAAATGAAGTGTCCTTTTCCATTTTATTTATTTATTTTTTGATAACTTAGTGGTAGTTATGCTTCTTGCTATCATATTTGGCAAAGTTTTGTTTTTGTTTTTTTAGCTAATGCTCCATTTTTACACTGTGTAACCTAAATTGTTATGTTGTCACCATTAAGGGAAAAAAGTGTCATCTTTAAAACTAACTAGTCGCCCTAAAAATAGCAATGTTAAAAATTTAAACTGGAATATTGTCAATAATCTAAATGTAAAGTGGATTTTTTTCTTGGGGGGATTATTAGAGCATTGGACATGTCAATGATTCATAACAACATTGATTTTGATGTATCTTAATTTTTTTTATGGTGCCTGATTTACGAAAATTGTTACATTGTTACCATTAAGAAACAAAAGTGTCCTCTTTAAAAACACCCTAAAAATGACATGTTAATATTTTTTTCTACTTTTTTTTTACATAAATCTTTTAATCCACTTCAGTACTAATCATAAATAGCAAAAGTTTGATTAATTTTGGACTTTTTTGACTTTCACAAATTTTTTCGAAAAAAAAAAAAACACAAAAATTGAAACATTTTTTGTAATATATATATTGACAGTGGATTTTTCTCGGGGGGATTATAGGAGCCTTGGACATGTCAATTATTAGTAGCAACATTGTATTATTATTATATTTTATTTTTTTTGTAGTACCTGTTTTACAAAAATTGACTGGCTACCGTAATAATTGTAGTCTGCGCGCAACATTTTTTTTTCTCATTCATAAAAAGCTAAAATTGGGGACACTTGCAGGGACACAGCTATAGGCGAGGGACAGGTCATCCAAAACGAGTGTCCCCAGAAATCGGGGATGTCGGGTCACGCTAAATAAACCAGACAACTGACACGGCACCTGTATATGGCTTCATTTGTCGTACCTTTCCATCTTCATCATGCCATCATGTGTGTTTAGAAGCGCTACGTTGAAAATGGTCCGGTCTGAAACAGTGTCTTACAGCGATGTGTTCCTAACTCTGTGTAACCAAATACACCGATATATTAAAACTTAATACCATAATTAGTATTCTTAATGAACCAGTATACCACCCAGCTCTACAACACAGATAACAACATTACAAGTTTCACCGCTGTTCTTTCGCTGACATTAAAAGGCCTGTTGTCTTTTTCCAGGCGACACGTGGACTGAGACTCTGGCCTACGTCCTGTTCTGGGGGACGGCCAGCGTAGTGACGGGCGGCCTCATCCTCTTCAATGGGCGAGACTTTGTGGACGCTCCCAAGCTGGTCCAGAAGGAGAAGATGGACTGAATGTGTGTGTGTGGAAAGCAGCTCGGCCCGAGTGACGTCACCACCTCTTCCTCTAGCTCTTCATCATCAATGCTTTGGCCCCAACAACAACAACAACAACAACAACAACAACAACAACATCACCATCATCCGCAGGCCTGGAGCCTTTATTAATGAAGACTGGAGCAACAGGAAGTGGGTCGGCACCAGGGCCAGGCCTGTGTGCGACAGCAGCTCAACGACAGACTGCGAGCACAGAGGCCGGCTGCTCTCCACACGGGAGTCGCTGTCGTGTATCGGACCGTTTTTATTCTTTTGTTTGTTTTTTTTTTTTACTGGGAATAGAAGAAAACCCATGAAAACTGTAACTGGAAGATATTGTTGAACTTCAACTGATTGCTGTGGGATGAATAATAATAATAGTCCCATTAAAAGCTCTGTTGGGATCACATTTTAGATGAACTGCTGCACACGTAGGGAATTCATTTTTTTGTACATGCTGTCGATGTGCCTTTTAATTTTTGTGCAGTATCTGTGTCGCAGGTTCAACGCCGCCTTTGAAATCCGTCAGTTTTTTGCTGCAGGACACATTACGAGATGAGGTTTTTTTTTCCAAAACGTCCTTTCGGTCGAATGGTGCATTGAAGCAGTTTTGCTGCCATTTGTTCTGGAGACGAACCAGACTGGCATTTAACACATGTTCGGTCACAAGTAAACGCACCAGTGTGTTGTTTTTTTTGTAAAACAAACAAAAAAAAAACTTGCAAAATGTAAATACTACTTGCTTTCCCTTGTAGTAAGTAAGTTATTGCCATTCGATAGAAGCTGCTGAGGATGAAGAGGAAGGTTGTTTGTATCCGTTTTACATTTCAGCATGAGCAGTTTTACGCCTTTACAGACTTTGGCCAATTAAAAAGAAAAAAAAATCAACTATATGACGAGTTAAGCTGAGAAGATAAGTAACATGTATCATTTTAGATTTTGTTTGACTGATTTTGTTTTGTGTATGTTTTTTTGTGGTGGTGGTGGTGGTGGAGGGGGAGTTGTCATCTCCAGATTCCTAAGCTTTATTAATTTATAAATAATACTGAACTATTTGTGGTCGTGGATCAATAACGACCACATTCAAATGGTTTTTTTACCAAAAGGAAGATTACTTTGAGTTAATATATACCAGTAACGATGCGGTTTATGACCATAAGTGCTGCGGTTTGATGAATTCATGGTTAAATGAGGGCATTCACCGGACGCTTTATTAGGTACACTAGTGAAAACGAATGCGTCGTGATGCGAAGTGGCTGATCAGTGTATATTAAACTATACGTTGTGTGACAGTCTACAGCGCTTTGTGTTTCTTCCTGTGTTAACCTGCTCCTCCTGCTTTGCATCTTTTATTGCGTATTATTTTTTTTACTTTTGACGCAGCAGTTTGTGCGTCTTCTGTTCACTAACCCTGTGACAGCTGCTCCGTTTCGTTTGTTCGGCTACTTGAATGAGTCCAGAGCTCACATCCGTCTCCTCTCTGGACGCATTCATGTCCCGGCTGCACGTGGACCAGCAACGAAGGTTTGAAAGTAAAATAATAATAATACAGTTCAAGATAAGACGTGAAGTTCCCTGATGATGAAACTTTGAAATAATACAGGAAATAAATGTGTTTAGGTTTTGTTAATTTACAACCTTCTTTCATGAATGTATGAAATACATGAATATATGAATACATATATTATTATTACATTATGTATCAAGAACAGGTGGAATAAAGCAAGTCTATACTTTTCCTTTTCGGACATGTAAAGGATGGAATATTTAGTTTATTTTTATGTATTTATTATTTAGTTATTCATGTTCATTTTGTCCATTCCTGAATGGTTATTTTTGATGTTTTGTTTTTTACATGTTCTTCAACATGAATGTTGGATTCATTAACATGAATTCAACATATTTTAGTAAAGGGTTAAATGAAGGCAGAAGGTTTGTTTATGTCACTACTGTTGCGCATGTTTGGAATAAAAAACTACATATTTGAACTTCTGTATCGTTTAAATAGCTTAATATTGAATGTAAAATGATGATAATGCATATTTATAAACAGCACTTCGCTGCATCTCTGCATCAGTTTGTGGGTCCTTGGCCTGAAAAACATTGAAGAGTCTGAGATAAACTAAACTCCTGATGTGTAGCACGTATCTGAACTGGGAGAAAAAAAAACATCTGACATTAATTTAATTTCTTAGTCTTGGCATCAACACAGTTATCTCATTATAATGTTTTATTTATTTTATTTTTTTGTGGAAAAGTGTTATTTTTTCACACTTTACAGTAATAACATTGCGCACATACCTGGATCTTCCTGTAGAGGACAGTGCAGTTACACTAATGGTTACAAATCACAGTGAGGCAGTGGAGCTCGTTTAATCCACCTGGCAACAATAGTTGGTGCAGTTTTTGGAAGCTCTTGAAGTGTTAGTTAGATTTTGGGTAAAATTAAAGTTTTAAAATGAAAGAATACGGTGTCTCCTATAACTTATATCAATATCATGTGACTAGTGTTAATGGTCACATCATTAGGCCTCTTTACTTATGGCCGTGCACTTATTTTGCAGGGAAACATTTGTAATTAGATACACTTACTCTGCAACTTTGTCCAGTTTACACAACTTTAGGTCTTAATTAGGAGCGAGTGTGACTGTTTGTAATAATTAAAGGTAACCAGAAAGATTATTCATTTGTAAAATAATAATTAATAGAAATATTTACAGGTTACTACAAATAAATAAATAATATAGTGTATTTGTGATGGTTCAGATTTGGTTTAGGCACAAACCAAAAAATAATAAATAAAATAAACTTGAAGAACAGCACAAGGTGTTGACCTGGCCTCCAAATTCACTAGATTCTTTGCCTCAAGCCAAAATAATGGTGTGAGTGTGGACGTGTGTGTGTCTGTGTATGTGCAGTGTGTGTGCACGTGTGTATGAATGTGTGAGTGCGTTTTTATGTGTCTGTACATATGTGGTGGCGGTTTTTGATTTTGTTTCTTGCTGTAATGTCTTGTCTTATGTTTTTATTTATGTAGAGCACGTTGGCTTTTTAGTATGAAAAGTTCTATATAAATAAATAAAGTTTGAAGTTTAGATCCCAAACTGTTAAAGTATCTGTAGGATGATCAGCTCTAGCGCCTCCTCCCCTCAGACCATACGACCTAAACATCCTGTTTCCAGAGAAATTACAGTTTCCAGATTCCAGACAATGACTGATGACATGTGTTAGTTTAACACGTGACTGTGTGTGTGTGTGTGTGTGTGTGTGTGTGTGTGTGTGTGTGGTTAGTCAGAGGGTGAAAACATCATAAAAAAGGAATAAACCGATTCTTTCACTGTGGGCACCCACTCTTAGATAAAGTCGTTTATTGGTGCTACACAACAGCAGCACAGCAACTTTGTGCACAACACAACAGCTTGGGCAGCAACAATCACAACCACTATCTGTTTGCCAATACTTGTATATTGTTTATTCTATTTTTTGTTATTTACAACTACAATTTCCCCATTGTGGGACAAACAAAAGTTTTCTAATTCTAATTCTAACAAGAAATGTGATAATCGAGTATTAATGGTACAAAGCCAGCGGTAACTCTATTTTTATTTGAATCGCTGAATGATTTACTATCTTCAAAGACCTTCTGTATTCCTATCATAACTGTCATGGTTACTGTGTAAATGAATATGACTCTTATGGTAATAACCATGACGATACAGACATAATAATAGAATAATATGATGTCGTAACGATGGGTGTAATAAAAAAGCCATTAAAACAGAATAAACGCACCCATGAACAAGACATAAGAGAAGCACAGAATAATACAGCAACACTGAAATTAAGACGTATGTGAACATTCTCAAAACTTTACAGAACCCAGTGTTTTAAACTCATCATTTGTTTTGTCGTACATTTTAATTTTGGGGCTAAATTGTGTTAAATGTGTGCAGTTCCTGTGTAGCTGTCGTGCACTGATGTGGCGCCTGGAACACATGTCCCACTTGTGACGCTGAGTTTCGATGTCTTGTACTTGAACATGTGTAATGGCAATAAAGTTAAATCTAATCTAATCTAATACATGTATCTGCTGTGTTGTTGTTCATTTATGTTTTTAAACCAACGCAGCATTTTATTCATCCACAGAAGTTCAGCTGCACATTAAAAAAAAACACTCAGAGCCACAAAGCAAAAAGAAAAATAGTTTTTTAGTTAAAATTAAATAAAAAATGTACAAACTTTGCATATGAACACATGAAGAAGAAATAGAATAGACATTATAAATATATATTATACACATAGAAAGGATAAATAATGTGCATTAATGTTATTGGCGCTATATAAATAAAATTGAATTGAACTGAATTAATAACGTGGAGGAGCTTCCTGTTACAGCAGAAAGTATTTTGCATTGAAATAAATATGAAGATCCTGATCTGAGCAAGTTAAAACTGCTACACATATATGTACAATATGTGGCTACTTAATAATATATAATAATAACACATAACATACAAATATAACATATAGATACACGCCTGTCTCAGCTTCTTTGTTTATATTATTTTATTATGATTTTATTTTAACTATGTTCTTGATTTGTTTCTTGTAATGTTTTATGTTTTTATTTGTGTTGCCTTTTCTGTTATTGATTGAAAGGTGCTATATAAATAAAGTTTGATTTGATTCAAGCCTTTTTTAGATTTTATCCAGAACCCAGTAAAACCCTCATCATGGACGTCGACAAAATTAACTAATGCATGAAAGTTTATTTGAATCCAGAATGAAATAAAAAATGCAACAATAAACAACAATAATCATAAAACAACAATGCAAAGTAAAACACATTTTTATGTTTGAAAGGAGTAGGAATCCCACCCCTTCTCCTTATGTTAAGTCATGATATACTATGATACTAATATTTATATATACAACGACATAATAATGTGTAACACACACATATACATATACACCAAGTATCAAGAAGGACACAATATTTCAAAAACATAAGTGTTCACTTTCTACTGAGGCCACGTGATGAAATTCAGCATTTTAAGCAGCATTATGGGTTATAAAAAAATAAATAAAAATTAAACGGTTTATCCAGCGTAGTATACTTTAAGGGACTATTTCTTCTCATCGTATGCTACCATTATTCTTCCCTTTTGCTTCATCACATGTCCAGTGAGGCTTCATTTTAAATCATTTACTCCTTTGCTCCTTTTTATTGTCGCGTGTGACCTGAGATAAACCTCGTTATAGGTGATTTTTGTTACAAAAACATCCAGACGGCCGGTGCCAGTTTCCTTTGGCACTCACTTCAAGGATGCTGCAGTAAACGGGGCAGATGATTAACTCCATAATGTGCCAGTGTTTCTTTGCGCGTGATCATCGAGGTGTGAAAGGGACTTCAAACATAACTGGAATCTCGTGTGCGTAATCTGGTGCCATTAATGGGATCCAAAAATAAATAAATAAATAAAACACAAGTGTTTGTCTTAAATGTCTTTAATATATTAATAATTAATAGTAAGGACTGAAATAAATGACGCAGCACTTTACCACTCATCCAAGTGGATATGATTATGTAGCAAACAGCTGATTTCAAACAGTAAAAACCTGCTGGTATTGTTATTACGTAGGAATCAAATCTATTCCTGGGCTCTTCTTACTCGTGTGTCATGTTTATTGTTGGTCCTTTTTTCCCTCCAACTGCTTTATCAGGTGCCATTAGATAAACGGTGTCGGGTACTGTATTATTTATCAGAGTAATGACACTGGTACTTTGAACAGCCTTGATCTCACGGTATTTGATGCACAGTAGTGTTTCCACACTTAACATTTTATTGTGTGTTTTTCCTCTGACCCTGTTTTACACAGATATCTGTTTTATTGGCTCTATTTTCTTTATGAGGCTCTCAACTTTTTATTCTCTCTCGTACTTTGTGATAATGTTAAACCTTGATCACAGAAAGGTGGTGGCATGCGTGACAAAATAATAATAAAAAATATATGTGTCCTCTGTTAATTACTTGATAATAATAATAATGATAATAATGCATCTCTAAGCCAGTAGTTGTGTAACACAACTACGTAATCGGAAAACATGCAGTTGACATTCCCACATTTGGGGAATTCGTAGGGGTCAGCACAACCTGGAGTGCAACGCCTCAGCTTCATCACAATCCTCCAGAACAAAACTTCCATCGTTCGTGTCAGAAAGTTCTCCCAAAAATTTGGACAAAACTAATCTGAAGAAGTTTCTATTTAAATCTCAACTCTCCACCAGTCATTTAATATTAATATTATTACTATTCTTAAGTAATTTATTTGCTGTTATTGACTCGAATGAAAAAACAAAACATCACGGTTTAGATGATGCCTTCACAAAACTTGGAAATTCTATATTCCAACTTGGAAATTTCAGACTTCCGACAGAGGAGAAAAAAAAAATAAGTTTGATATATTGTCACCATTGAGAACATTAAAATATGTGCAGCAGCTTTTTTTTATATATATATATATTTATATTTTGGAAGCAGCAATTTTTAAGTTTGACAACTCAGAGCTTATTTTTTTTCCAAGTTGCCCTGAATGCAACCTAAATTTTTCATCTTTTTCTTTATTGCAATCAAACGCCACACAGCGGAGACTTTAAACCCTGCATATTGTACATGTAGGGAGACTGGTGAAAACGTTTTGGTGCAGCCACATGTGACCTCTGGTGCCCCCCTCCCCCAGGTTGGGAACCACTGCCTTAGAACTCAAACTCTTCAAAACAACCCTACAAGTCCAGTTGCCTTTCTTCAGCGTGACCTGGATGACTGAGAACCTGCACAGACACATAAAAGAGTTCTAACCCGGTGACTGGTTTTGAATGGGCAGCTGCACGGCTCGAGAAGCAGAAGCAAAACGCTGCCCCAGAAAGACAGACAGGATACAACACAAAGTAAAAGCAGTCAAAATCATGTCAAGTTAAGATGTGAGCAGAGTGAAGCTCATTAAGCTTTTAGAGTTGGAAGTCATGTGTTTAGTTTAAGTCTAATGCGTCAGAACCGACACTTACTTCTCGTACTTTCACTTAACTGCTACAAAGCTTACATGCTTTCGCTTTCTTGTTCTATTAGTGGACTGTGGTGTTAATTCTTGTGCGCAAGGAAAGGATTTTATTGCCTGTTATACCACAGGCAACACTGTTTCAGGGCTTATTTGTTGGGAGGGAAAACAAGAAAACAAGCTTAAAATGCCAGTTCAGATTAGAGAAGAGAGAGAGCTCTGTCTGCTACTCTGACCAAAACAGGAGAGAAATTAACGATTAGCAGCTACTTTTATTTTGAAAAACTGCAGTGGGCCAGATTAGACCCTCTAATGGGTCGGTTCGGTTCTGCAGGCCGTGTGTTTGACCCGCCTGGTGCGTGCATTAGTTTGGCTCAGTTCAAGTGTCGGCAGGTGTGACGATTTAAATCCTAATTCTCTTAGTAATGCAAGTTTTAGTGATTACATGACACATCATGACCCGGAGGAGGAGAGCGACCTTTGTTCCCATCATCATTCTCCTCCTAAACTGTAAGGAGTTACAACAACTCCAGATTTACACCTTGTGCAATATTCTCTCATGTGTTATATCACGATGTCACTCTTTAATTTCATCCACATTATTTACTGCTGTACTGAATCTTTTTCATATTTATTTCATATTTACTATTTATCTGGACTCTTTACAGATACTTCTACCACTACTACTTCCTAATTGCCCTTCGGGGATAAATAAAGTTCTTTCTGATTCTGATTCTAATTCTGATCCCTCATACGGCCCCATATTGCACCATCTGCTGCTTGTTTCTGATCCACAGCAGCAGCAGCAGCAGTAAATACACATTCGAGGATGTACAAAGCAAATATTTTATCATTTTATTTACAGGTATTAAAAACAGAAACGTGCGCGGCATATACAGCTGATTCATACAAGTGACTTCATGTGTTCTCTGGTTTAAAAAATGAAAACACGGAGCGGCAGATATGAACCCTTTTCAAACAGATATAAAAATCATTGCTCTTCACAAATTAGACGGGATAATATCCACATGTTTTGGATATTATCCAAACTTTAGGTGATACCTCTGGGCTGCTAATGTGCAGAAGCTCTACACCCCTCCTCCACACGTGCCCTTCAAGGCCTGATTCAAGACAGAATCCATTACACAAAACTGGCCAGGATCCACCCCACTGCTAGTGACGCCTGTAATATGCACATGTCCTGGTCACTTCCCGAAAACTGACAACCTTCTGGGGCCAGTCCATTCCCCCTGACCCAGCTATTATAAGCTGGAAAAACTCCCATCTCCATACGTCTGCCCTTCCCCTTCCCCTTCCCCTTTATCTATCTGTTCATTTATTTATTGTGCGTTTCTTTTGTTTGCTGATGCATTTATTTATTTGTTTGTTTTGTGCGCATTATCTGTCCTTGTTCGGGTCTGACCTGAAGTGTTATATGTTTTTTTTTTTTGGCACACCGGAGTACGACTTTGTCTCTTTCACAGTTCGTACGTCATTTTGCTGAAAAACTTCAATAAGAAAAAAAAACAAAAAACCAAAAAACAAAAAACAAATATAAAATCAGTTATCAAAAATACTTATGTAGTAAAACAGAAGATAATTTTATACATACACTACACGTATACATATGCTAGCAAGGCACCTCAGTACAAGTTATTATTAGATAACTAGACTATGAAATGAAGTACGACATATATTTAACAGCTTGCTGATACAAATACTACATTTAACTTCTCTTTGATCAAACATCATTTCTGGTACTAGTGATTTTAAACCGTCCCTTTACCCATTTCTTATGTCAAAACTCAAAAAATATAATTTTAGCAAAACCCCTAAAAGTCGAGAAGCTGTGAGACTAGAGGCAGTGAGATGCTTTATTTCTACAAACCTACTCCATCCAGACTTGGCTGAACGCTTTGCTAAGATAAATGCATAATTAAGGCTAAATATAAAAACAGCAAGAAAAAAAAAACATGTTTGAACCGGACATAAAAGAAAAGGAAAAAAAAAAAGAAGCTCAAACGCTACATCGCTTGACTCATTGAATACGCTACATATCTACATACATTCATGTGAAATTATTAATTACAACTATATTCATTTTCATTCACCTTTAACGACGCTAATAACATACAATGGCTCAACTATTAGTGGAGACTGAGTGAAAAATTGTGCGTGAAATGATGTGTGACTTAATGAATTAATAACGTGTGTATAGCACAACAGATTACAAACTGCTATGTGAAGAGATGTGACCAGTCTCTGGTCCATGACCACTATACAGTAATGAAAGACTGCCATGCATCATCTCAATTGCAGAACAACTCAAAAAGACTCTCACTATTGTGAAGAACGTGACATAAGTGATATAAAAACATGGTTTAGAAAACAAAAACGACTAAAAATGTCGTACTGCTGGAGGAGGCGGGCGACGGTGAAGTATTAGTTCCAGTCGTGCTCCGTCGACTGAGCGGATACCGTACTTACGAGCTGCCGCCTGTGGTTGTTTCTGTGCTTTCTTTTCGTGCAGAAGACGTACAGCGCCGTGAGGGGAATGCAGCTGATTGACGACACGAGCAGGATCCCGATGAAGACTTGGCCAAAGACGGGATACTCCACCGGTAACGATTTACCCTGAGGAAAACAGCAGGGGCATGTTTGTTAGTCACTCAAGTATCAAGCATATGAGGCAGAGGTGTGAAATACTGCTTCTCCTTCTCCCATTGCACTATAAACACCGATCAGACATAACATTATGACCACCTTCCTAACACTGTGCCTCCAAAACATGGGTCTGTGTACAATCCTGTGCAATATCTGTTACATATCCTTTTGCAATTCAATACTTTTTTGTTGCAATCCAATTACTTTTTGTTGCAATACATTATCTTTTTGTGTATATCTTAATATCTGTATATTGTTTATTCTATTCTATTTTTTAAGTCTTATTATTCATCTTTTACACACTCTATTCTATTCTATTCTTGATCAGTTTAGGATCTAGTGAATTTGGAGGCCAGGTCAGCACATTGTGCTGCTGCCATCAAGCAGTGTCATTGCTATGAGGATGGGGGTGCCTGGCCTGGTCTAGGTGGGTGATACATGTCTGAGTAAAATCCACATGAATGAATGGTTTCCCAGCAGAGCATTGTGTTGCCACAAGATGGTCAATTTACTTCTACTGTCAGTGGTCATAATGTTGTGGCTTATTGGTGCACAATACTGAGCAGAATGCTGTGTAAAGATTATATTGTGCAAGCTGATTTGTGTTTAAATTCCACCCTACTGCAAAGCACATACTCACACGGCCTGCAAAAACATGATAACCTTCAGTCCTTCAACCACTGTGGTGCAACGTTGTTTAGAAAAAACCCCAACGACATCAAGTTTCTCACAGACTTTGATAGAAAAGAAATGAAAGCGGACATACACAGTTAGCTCCTACTAAAGAGCTGCACTCGTTAACAAGATTTGCCCTCATCGAGGGAAGAGGAAGACTTCCTTTAAAGACCTAAAGACTATTCTCTCTCTAAGAGACCCCTCAGCATAACTGAGTTTGCAGCAATAGTTACCACGGTGACGCACCCCAGCAAGAGTGGAACCGCGGAAATCCAGAGTTAAACCTGAAGTTACCGTGCTAACCGTGAAATCCTGCTAGTGCAGGTTTCTGGAAGATGAGAAGAAATTGCCCAAGTCAATAATCCTACACTACCATGCACCCAGTACTTCTTTGTGCTGTGAATGTAAATGTACTGTAAATGAGTTGCAAATAATAATGATAAATGGAATAGTCCAAGTTAAAAGTAGAGAGACGTTTCTTAGAATAAAAAGGAGAAAAGTATTCCAGGGACCAATACCAGAGTATGAGCTACCCTCAAGAAGAACCTTTATGAAGTTTTGCTTATTTAAGACTAAATATTAAAAAATGGGATTCAGACCAATCATGACTGAGGCAGAACCCAGCTCTGCCCGTCTCTGGTGAATTTATTTTTTTATGTGTTATTAAAATATTAAAAACCCACCAGCTCTTTGTTCCATGCTTGGTAGGTTGGTGTCCCTCCCTGGATGTAGTTTATGATGTAGAAGATGAACAGGGCGATGAGGAGGACCGGACTGGTCACCGTCCACATGATCTTCCAGAACCAGTTTGGACGGTGACCCAGCATATCTTCTATGTCTCTCTCAAACCTAAAATGTGCAAAACACGTATTCAAATGCAATATTATTTCCTTACAGTGTTTTTATTTAAGCCAAACGGAAAGCAACATAAATCACACATCACAACTACACCAACCTTTTAATCCCGTAAACATAGCTGACGGTTATGACCTCGATGAGGACGATGAAGAGCAAGGAGAAAGTTGCTCCATAGTCATTGAACATGGTGAACCAGTAATTCCCCGACGTGGTGGTGAAGCCGAGGCCGAGAAGCAGGCAGAACACACACACAACACCTGCAAGAAAAACTCAGGTCTTAGTCCGTGATATTCACTACTTACAATAAGTGTAAGTGGCGGCCGTCCACATAGGATTTATAAGGAAGGGATTTTCTGGGCCCCGGCATGAGTCACTAAAGTTTTAGACAATTTTCTTAACATCATAATTTATTTAAACTCATTCTGGCCATTTACATGAATATGACAACATAAACCAAATTGTTTAGGGGGGCTTAAGGCTATTTTAGGGGCCCTCCTAAAATAGGCCTAAAGACGGCAGTGTTGTGCATTGTGTTGTGCACTGTGTGACGTTGTCTAATGTCTGTAATTTAATGTAAATGTTAATGTAAATTGATGTGAATTTGCTCTCAAATAATTCCTCAATACCGATTTTCTAAGAATCAATTGTTTTCCACATTCCCCCTCTTTCAAATACCTGATTCACATTTACAGATTGTCACTTCATTCAACACAACAAGTGGGTTATTAATTAGTGACACCACTGACCACCTGCCAGTATTCACACTATATGACAATCATTGTAGAACTGAAATAGAGGAACATAAACAACATAAATGCATTAAGGCACAGGAGGCAATATCTACTCTAAAATATGAATTAATAGCACAGGAGCGGAATGCAACATATAATGTAGCAGATTGACTATATTTGATAGACAATGGACAGACAATAGAGACAATGGACTTGTCTCTACACTTGTCCTGCTAGATCTCAGTGCTGCATTTGACACTATTGATCACAGTATTCTGCTACAGAGACTTGAAAGTGTGATCAAAATTACAGGAAGTGCATTAGACTGGCGTAAAACAATGATTCTTCTATATATACCAAACTAAACTATGGAGTTACTCAGGGTTCTGTGCTAGGACCATTATTATTCACACTGTACATGTTTCCCTTAGGTATTATTAGAAAGCATGACATAAACTTCGATTGCTATGCAGATGACACCCAGCTATATTTATCCAATCAATTATTGACTAGATTTGCTTTTATCACTATTGTGAAATAGATATTGAGATGAGACGTTTTTTTTTTATAGTTATTACTCTGATACTGGCTATTGATTACCATTTATTACCATCTTTGAACATGATTAGTTAATATTTCAGGGTAATCTAAGGCTCACATATAACTTGAGTATGTTTTCTCTGGTGGCTCGTTGCTAACTCTTTACTATTGTGTAACTAATATTGTATAACTAGCATCAATGTAGGAACAGTTTACTAAGATTGTACAGTGTAAACCACCACATTCAGCCTGGATCTTACCGTTGACCAACTCGTTGCTCATGCGGGACACAAACTTGAAGTCTTGCAGCGGTGTTGTGATGGCTGTGATGTTGCCTAGCATGCTCCCAACTCCCAGGAGCAGGAGCATGAAGAAGTACAGCACTGACCACAACGGAGAGACTGGCATGTTCGTGATGGCTTCACTGTACACGATGAACGCCAGCCCGGTGCCCTCCACAGCCTGCAAACAACCAAGAGGCGGGTTGTTCAATAACACTGATTTCCTTTCCGATCCAATACAGAGTAAAATTCAGGCTGGTATCAGTGGTACCGATCCGATACTGAGACTGATTCTTTGTGCAAATACACCTAAGGTGTCTGGTAAATCTAAAAAAGTATACTGAGGTAGTGGGCTACTATATAGCCAAGCTCAACATAAAAAACAAACAGAGGACTCGTTAATGCAAAATATGTGAAAATCGTGTTTCAAAAACTAAAAAAGAAATGAGTTAAATAATAAGACCATTAAAATAAATTACTGTTGAAAAATGAAAACTTGCATCTTAATTCTGACTCTGTGCTGTCCTTTTCTGTCCTTCTGTCCTAAACTCAATAGTTTAGTTACTTTCAACTGTGATCTAGTTAATGATATACATTACATTAAGTATCAAAAGTATCGATATTTTGATTTGAGAATCGGTTTTAGAGCATAAAGATTTGGTATCGGAGGTATTGATATTTCAGTATCAATCAAAGAAAGGAGAAGTGGTTTTAACTTTATCACTACCCCCTTCAACCAATAACCACCTTCCAGTTCTGAGAGGTGAGAAATTAAAATTTTTTTCTCTATTTACAGCCTATGCCATGACAATGAAAACCACCGTGACATAATTCAGGGAAAAATGATAAAAAAAAATATTTTGTCCTTTCATTATGTTATTATTTGAAACTATTTGCTCTTAAAGTGTATTATTATTAAATGGTGGGGGAATGATGAGAAACATACGGTGTCTAATTCACTCTCCAGGCTGCAGTTTTCCAATTTGTGGGCAATTTCCATAAACTGATGAGGATATGTTGCGTTCAGCCTCTCAGTCCACTCATAGACATTGTTTATGGTGATGGTGTCCTCTGCTATATTAAAGGTATTCAGCAGCAGGATGCGTATTCTGGAAAAGGAAGGAAAAGGACACATACCACGCGCAAGGTTAATTCAGCATGAATATATATGGTATGGCTAATTCTGTACGTCATGAAAAAACTCAGAATAACATAACTTCAACTTAACAAAAAAAAAAAATGGAAATCTTTAAAAGATATATTATTATTCATAATCCACCTTGATCCAGATTGATTTTAGATGATTACAATCCAACATTCAATCTTCCCCTTACTTTTATAATCTTCAAGTTGCAAGTCAATGACGTGACTATTCACACAGGAATGATTTGTTTTGAGATTTGCAGTCAGATTTTACAGTACAGTACAGAAGTGGACGTCAGCATTGATTTTCTCTTTGCCTTAGACGATAGGCTCATTACTACACCTGTCCCGTAAACGAGATACTTAAGAGACTTGACAACAAACATTTCAAATTATTAACATGTGAATATTTTGGTGGAAAGATGCACGGAGCTAATGGTAATGGTCCTTGAATTTCCACCACAAAGACGCAGCACATAAAGTTAATGAGCCCTAAAGCTTAAATAGCCATATCACTGGGGAAAAACTGAAGACAGGCTGAAATAAAGTGGAATTCTTTCTGAATGGAAGAGGAAGTACATGAGCATCACCACACTAATACGTCAGCACACTGCAATCACATTGAAGAGCAAGCCCTCAGTGATAAACTACTGGAGCCACAGATTAGCTGCATAGCTGGAACCATCTTCCTTTGTTACATAACTCTGGTTTCAAGCTAGTTTGTCAGTCTCCTTCAATGATATAATACGGTTATAATGGAATCATACCACAACCAGCCAATACCTACCAAACCTGAGCCTGTAACATCAAAAGCTACTGGATGGCCTCCACTACCATTCACATCTATTGGGTAGATCTTTCGGCAGTCCTGTCCAATGATAGGCTAGAAACCACATTTTAATAAACCCAACCCATACTATATACCTAACCCACACTTTTAGGTGTGGCCTGATGCCTAACCCTAACCCTAACCCTAAGCTCACCTTGCAGCTGGATTAAATGTGTGCAGCATGTACATAATTGGTTGTTTCCATTTTTTTATTATTATTATTATTTCATACATTGTACAAATGGTCCTTTGCAGTGTGTTTCCTGACCCTGATGAAGGCCACGAGTCTAAATGCGTCAGTGTAATAAAGTTGTTCCATTTACTGCTGGAGTCTTTACCGTTTTACAGTTTAATTTCCTCCTCCATGCATCTTGATAGAAGGTGAAGTAGTGCCAATAATACTTTTCCCTTGAATTCACTGCCTGAAGTCCAGCAATCAGAGGCTGCCGCCAGTGTTTAGGGTTTCTTGTGGTGGTGGTGGTGGAGTGCTCCACCACTCGTGGCTCCGCTTCCTCTACGGTGGCGCAATCACCAGGTAACCTATGGCCTGGTGATTTACTTGTTTCGGAAAATACAATTCCGGCATTTTATTGCTACACAGATAGCAAGAGGGAGTTTATTTACTTGAATATGACCTTTATCTGTAGTGGGACAATTTGACTTTGAGTGGTGCGTTTCTACGAGTCAATCAGTGGAGTCTGGATACACTGCATGCTCTTCATGTTGTGAAGCATGATAGCTGTTTGTGCCAAGGTAGCCTGAATGCACTGAGGCTCAGGAGTGAATGAGTCTGTGGCTGAATGTGTTCCTGATCTGCCTTAGTTTGGCAAAGAGAGTCTGAGAGGGGGTTTCCATGAAACCTTACAACTTCCTCCCACCACAGATCTATAGCCTGTTTCACAGGCTTGCACATTTGGCACCACAACTCCCAATAGCAGCTACATGCAGGCATGCAGATAGTGGACAAAGGAAGGCCGACCATAGTCGTACTACGGTCTGTGGGAACACTTACTACAGCCTGATAATAAAGACACCACAACATAACACCTATCAGAAAGAGCTTCCATCTGCATAGTATGTAACATGATATGGAACATGAGTATAAATGGTCTCTTCTAACTATTGGTACTCAATCTACCCAAAGATGCTGCCATATTATTGATGAAATAGCTTACAGGTTTTGTGTCGATTGTTTTTTTCCATCTTTGATTTTAAATTTACACACCAGCGCCCACCACCGGGAGCAACCTCAGGGTCTTGTCCTGTCCTGTCCTTTACTACAAACAGCCTCAGTGGTGTCGGATGGATTGCACCAAAGAAACTCGTAAGTATCCACCAGCTCCACCAACTGCCTCTTATAGGTAGAGGAGTGGGCGGCCTCCTAATGCACTGAAAGCGTCCCTCTCACATTTGTTTGAAGTGACCTGCCACGTAAGTGGATTCAAACAGAATCACAAAGGAAAGTAACAGGCTTAGGCCTCGGCATTAACGCAGAACTTAGCCCCAGAAATGTAACACAGGAGTTGTGGTGGTACCTGCCGCTTCATTTCCACAATTTTTAAACTGATTGTTTTGGATCAATAAAGAATGGCAAGGTTAGTTGAGGAGAATTGGCGACACAGACATTTGTGATTCCTCATTCAAATTGCAAACCAGATGTTGGCTACGTGCATAGCATAGTCCCGCAGTACCCTAAATGCGACTCAACACGGGCTCAACTTCCCTTAGCTTTAACTCAATGCAGCCAAATGAGAGAGGCCTCAACATATGCCGAAGGTACCTCTACCACTACGAGCATGGCAGTCAGATTCAAGAATGAATGCTTGCAACAGAACCTGGACTGGTCAGGCCATATCAAAGGTTACCAGATTAATAACGTGGAAGGAAATCCGACAGTCGCACTAACTACAAGAGCTAAAACCAATTGGCAGACTAGTAAATTAGTAAAACTATTACCCATCTTAAACAGACATACAGTATCTTCACATAAACATGACTACCCCACTCACTTGGATGAGCAAATGCAAGGACATTGGAAGACTCCAATTTCAAGACGACACCACAGTGGTTTAGGAAACTCCCTCTAATTTCTTCAGAAAATGATCCAAATACGATTGATTAATTTCTATACCCACAACAACCTAAACCTCATCTATTCCCTAATAATGCCAGAATATCATCCAAAAATATAATAAACAGAAGTTGCATGTGCAGAGGAGTCACAAAGTTCACGTTTGTATCGTGTATTCGTGTTTGAATCACAGTTGAATACACAGTGAATACACACTTTAATACATAC
This sequence comes from Mugil cephalus, assembly GCF_022458985.1. Classification (NCBI taxonomy): domain Eukaryota; kingdom Metazoa; phylum Chordata; class Actinopteri; order Mugiliformes; family Mugilidae; genus Mugil; species Mugil cephalus. The sequence continues at coordinate 22,533,093 of NC_061780.1, read as the reverse complement.
ACACCTCTCGAGGCAGTTCTCGTAGTTGACGGTGGCCTTGAACCCGTAGATGGCGAAGGTGATGATGCAGGCAAAGACGGAGGTTCCACTGTTGATAAGAGAGACGACGATCGCCTGGCGCTCAAAGTTGTTGTTGTACGGGTTGTAGCTGGCAAAAGCGATGAGTGACCCAAAACCCAAACCCAGAGAGAAAAATATCTGAGTGGCCGCGTTGATCCACGTTGTAGGGTTGGCAAGCTGTTCCATCTGAAAGCAGATAAATTTACAACCATGTAGAAATGTCAACCGACCAAAAACGTCAAGAGGTTCTAATCTACAGCCTCAAATGTCTAACATAATATGACCTTACCTTAGGAGTGAACATGTACTTGACGCCATTGATGGCTCCGTGAAGAGTGAAGCCACGTACCAGGTAGATGAAGAGGACCAAGTATGGAAACGTGGCTGTGAAGTATACCGCCTGCAAAATTCAAATGGCCAAATATTTAATGTCAAAGTTCAAATGTAATGAATTTCTGATTAAAGGGTGGCAGCTTTATGCCACAATCATCCCTCTAGTCTGGCAAAAAGAAAAATAAATTCTTTAAACGATATCATGTTTATGTTGCAGTATCTCTCGCAAGTTAAACATTTAACACGCTAAACAGCATTAATGTATAGATAATGCATGCGTAGCGTTTTTTAGGACAGAATGTCGTACTGCATTAGGCGTTGTACAGGCTAATCGACTAGTCAGTTTGTCGACTAGCATTACGCCAACTAGTCACTAGCCGAGTTTCCATTACAGTTTTTCGCAAACTAAAACTGATATTTCTGAAATTTCTATAAAGTACAGTTGCACTGTGTATATGTTTCCACTGAAAGGTGTTTTACGAATGGGCTGTAACTCTCGCCTCGCGATACCCCATAATTCTCTTAAATTCTCATCATGCAAGACTTCACGTTGAGAAAGATGGACTTCAAATGAACTGGTCACATGCATCATCTTGAGTGACGGGTAATTGCGAAAAAGTGTTTCCATTGCACTTTCGCGAAACACTTTACTATCAATACTCATGAAAGCTTTAAACTGTTTTAGCTTTAGGTATTTGAGAGGTTTTTCCAAACGTAGGTGTTTCCATTTTCAGTTTTTTTTGACAGTAACAACATGGACACTTCCAAGAAAACAGGTCATTGTAGCAAACTAGCAGCGATATCAATCCCATAGTACCGTGACACGTCAGTCTTAGAATGCAACAAAAGTGTAACTGCAATGCATATAAAAAGACATCAACAATTTGATGGTGAATTTCATTGTTGAAGTTATTAGACCTTTAGCTGCTAGAAGGCTTCAGAGAAATACTGCATTCTTTGTTTTGTTTTGTTTTTTTAACCCAGCTACTCTATCCCATAATCCAAAATGCTGGGAGTACTATTAAATGTTATTGATGGTGCTGACTTGCAGCCTGTTTTTATACAGGCTATACATATCTGCAGGTCATAGTTCTCAGCATATACATTCAGGTCAAGAATACAGATTTCATTGTTGAAAAGCATTAATTTCTATTGTGTTTTTGTACACACATCAGTCATGCAACCACTAATTCATTCATATCCTGTAACTGTACCCACAGAAATCTCATGCAGACACGGGGAAAAATTGCAAAAGCCTGCAGAGAAAAGACCCCTAGAACATACTTGCTGTGAGGCATCGGTGCTGCAACCCCTAATTGACACTAATAAATAGCCATATACCAATATTTGAAATCTCTTACCTTTCCAGTTGACTTTACTCCTCGCACAATGAACAGATAGGTCATCGCCCATGCAAGCAGGAGGCACAACGCCTGGCCTGTATGAATGCCTCCGTTCACCTCAATAGAGGGGGAGATGTTCAGCGTTTCCCTGTAGAAGAAGTACTGGGTGGGTGTAGCCTTTTCACACTCCTCTATCGGACCCGTCAGGTTAGCATTTAAGGGGCAAACTGACCAGGGTAATACTGACTGCAATAACAATCAAACACAGAGCAGACATGTTACCTTACAGCTCAATGACACCTAACATTGTGTGTATATACGGCAGTTTGTTAACCAGCAGCTCACTTGAAATGAATGAAAGAGGTACCAGAAACTCCATGCATTGAGGATGTTGTAATACAGACACAGATACAAGGATGTCACAACACTGGCAAGACCTAAAATGAGAGCAGTGAATACAAATTAATCAAAGAACTTTCAAAACAGATTTTTATCCACATTTTATCCTTTTTATGCCTCCAATGTTTATTGGTCAAAGTTTTATATTGCAATAAGCAAATCACTTGGTTTTGTGTTAGCTCCAAAATTACTAGTGGCCATTGGCATGAATTAAAAATAGAATCAACTTAACTTTGTTTTACACGAGAATCACAACAATTTAATTGCATGTACCATATAAAATGGAAGAAGCAGAACATTTTGAATTTCTATAGCACCTTTCAAAGTAGCCATGGCGCTTTACATAAGTGTGGGGAAATGGACAAAGGGAAGGCAAGCTAAGAGTGTGACAGTATGCACAGTAAAGTCAATATTAGACAAGCCAGCACTTACCCACACCCCCCAAATAAGGGCTGATGGCGGTCCATGCCCCAATGCTACCTAAACGCATCTTCTGACCAATTGCAAGCTCCATGTAGAACAAGGGCACCCCCTCCAAAACCAACATGAGGAGATATGGAATCAGGAACCCTCCTGAAAGTGGGAAGACAGTTGTAGTTAATAAACTAAATAAACAATTAAAAAAAAGTCAAGCATCCTCAGGAAATCTTCACATACATGAACCTGGATGCAGGAGCTGATGAGACACGGATGCTGGTTACATGGGGTCAACCCACAAACAGAAATATCTCATTGCATCACTGACATAGTGGCTTCCAGACACCACGTCATGGTACTATGACTGAATATATACAACTGGGCTTGTAGAGTTTATGTCTTAAAAGCTTGGTCATATTGTGAATATTAGCATCTGGGAGTTCACAAAGTGGCCACTAGCTTTTTCACTTTACCACATTAGCCACGCCCACGTCCAATTTCTGACCAATCACAGAATAGTAACCGGACACGACGCAAGAAAACACTTCTGAGACTATATAATCAGACCATGAATTTACTAAAGAGTCTTAACATCTGTCTCCAAGAAGATTCACACCTTGAGACTGGAGACACTCTGGAGAAAGAGGACAGGTACCAAGGTACTAGTCATGTGAGTTTCTAATGGTAAAGGTCCTTAAGAACTAAAGAAGCTACTTGGATGAAACATCTTCAACAAACTCAACAAGTCCACTTGTCGTTCTTCAGCGTTTTTTATTCAGTATATCTCTGCAAATGCAATCTTGACTGTACAATATTCAATTAAAAGAAACACCACTACTAGCACTACTACTACTACTACTACTACTACTACAGCAAAGAGTAAAAAGATGGACCACAACATTTGAGATATCCACCTAATAAAACAGTAAATGCAACAGCTCTGGTATCGTACAGAGTGACTTGTTGCCTGTACCAAAATGAGATGAAAGACAATAGAGTGAAGCAGAGATTTTTTTTAGTAGATGCATGTTGTTTAAATTGTATTGTAGATATGTTTTGTTTTTCATATCCGTATAAAATGTAGAGAAAAAATGAATCTGTCAACAAAAACAAAGTGCGAGTCACACACTCTGGGAACGACGGTGATGGGGTGATATCTCAGGAACCTAGTTGTAAATTTGAATTGAGTGACACCAGCAGAACAGAGGGACAGGGTCCAATTATACGTCAACAATACGATTCAATTCAAACCTGACACAAGGAGCGGAGAGTATTATATCTACTCTGCTTTAGAAATATCATCCTGTCACTGAAAATGTCTGGAAGATGTCCAGAATGATTTGAAAGTGTCACAGAGACAGGGAAATACCTATTAGCAACAGATTTACACACTCCATGAAACATTTATAATCATAAAGCCACAAAGATAAGACATAAGTTAATGTTCAGTTTCAGTTTTATTTATGTTATGGCTGTATAAAGCAAAGTTTATATTAGCTCTTCTGTAGCTGCCAGTTCAGTCGGTCATAGAGTGACCTTCTTATATTATTATAATATATCATGATCGCCTCTTTGCCATGTGCCAAGCTAAATAATTTGAAGAATTATTCATTAGTAATGAAACCATTTAATTCAATTCACAAAAAAAAATGTAGATCATATTGTTACCCTACATCTTAATGTTTAGTGTTTTAGTAGTTTTACTATTTGTAAGTCCTTTGTTTGTAGTTATGACACATTCTACCAGCTTCATAAATTTACTCTCCATCTTTTCTACAACAGTGACTGTGATGATGCCTTCATCAAAACTCGCAAATACCGTATTTCAGCTTGGAAATTTCAGCCATCTAATGTCATAGCATTCAACGTCATAGGTTAACTTGTAGGAGAAAAAATTAGTTTGGTATATTGTCACCATTTGCTGATGTGCAGGAGCTTTTTAGTTTTATTTTGGAAGGGTTAGGGTTGAGTTTGACAACTCAACAACTGATTTTTTCCCTCTTGAATGCAGCATCAGTTCGATTTCAACAAAGTTTCCAAGACCCAGCTTACTTCTGATTGGCCAGTAATGTTAGTTTGGAGAGGGAAAGCTGCGTTACTGTCATCCCATTGGTAGACGAATTTAATTGACTGCTTGAACCTGACCACATCCCTCATCAACATTTTGTTTTTTCTAATGTTTTTTTTTTTTTTTAATCGAACACCACATGCAACAGTGCTGGAAAACTTTAAGCCCTGCATCGTACATGTAGTGAGACACATGCAATACCGGTTAAAAACTGGTGAAACAGGTGAAAACTGATGGTGAGCTCAGATCTCTGGCCCCAGACCCCAGGTTGGGAACCTCTGTACTACACTACTGTACTATCCCTGCGGTATATGGCACTGGGTGGTCATCCCACTCCACCATAAACCTTCTGCTTGACCTCACTGGGAGCTTCATTGTAATAAGTGTATCCAAGACCGCTACATGGATAACAGTGTTATCAGACAACAGTGTACAGGGCGCCTTCCACCAGCTTGATAACAGTGGAAAAATATTCAGTAATTGTTTAGTTGGTTTTAAAGCATCAACACGAATATTAATATGTTATCTATTTTACGTTACCGCGCACGTGACGTTTCTGCATATCACAGTCATTCAACTCTTCTCATCCAAAAACTTTCCACTAGTTTCCTGCTCGGAGCTTTACACATCAGGAAAGTAATTACAGTGGCTCCGTGCTCATTGTTCAGTGACCCACGCAGGGCCAATAAAGACATAACAAGTGCCTCATTTAAACCCATTATAGCTGAAGTTTTTTGTCATAAACAATTGTGCAACAGATTTCATGTAATGATCCTGGCTGACGAGATGTACAACTCATTATGTAAGAACATAATATTCAAGGTTTTTTTTTTTTTTGTATTTGTAATTTGCAACCGTGCAGAAGCATGAGATGGAACGAAATTATGCACTATGGTCCCGGATTATTTCTCTATTAAGTAACTATAGAATATAAGTTAAAATAAGTGATAAATAAGAAGTTTTAAATAAAAAAAACATCAACATAGGAGCACGAGTCTAACGGAGATTACTGTTTTGTCTTTTTGTGCAAGAATTAAAGAAACCCACTCTGGGGTGAACTTGCAAGAAAACAAACGCATTCTTAAGACTCTTACATAAAAATTCTTGCATAAGGCCTGATGCACTGCCTCTGAGGATCAGGCTTGTTGTAGTGCACCCCGCAGATACTTGACGAGTTTGGGATCTGGTGAATTTGGAGGCCAGGTCAACACCTTGTGCAAATTTTTTTTTTTTTTTAAGTTGTTCCTAAAGTTGCCTTTGTGTGTGTGTGTGTGTGTGTGTGTGTGTCATGCTACATCCTGCTGGGGATGTCTGCTGCCATCAACGAGTGCCTGGTCTGGTCTAGGTGGGTGCCACATGAATGAATCCCAGGTGCAAAAAAAAATTCCCGGCAGAACACTGCACCGAATGGTCACTGTTAATCACTTACATACTGTATATACTGTGTAAATATATACTTAGACAGTATATACAGTATGTAAGTGATTAACACTGTATACACACCCATATATACTGTATATGTGTGTATACTGTACATTCTACAGTATCTTAACAGTATCTTAATTGCTTTATTGTCCGCTAACAATAGCTCACTTAGTTTGACAGCCCACCAGACTCACCTGCATGACTCAGACTGTCGGTACTTCTGTAATAAGGCAGATAAAGTGTTTCCTGTATTTGCACAGGATCAGCACTGTCAATATGTGGACTGTTTTCTTTTGACACAATAACACAATAAGTAATTACCCGTAGATTTTTTGCAGTGTTGCCTTTTGGAGTGAATCATGTAAATTCACTCCAGATTCAGCAGCAGTGGAAACCTGCCAGCTTCAATGTGCATGTGCAGACTGTGTGTGCATCAATATTATGAACGTCCTGCACTCATAGATAGATAGATAGATAGATAGATAGATAGATAGATAGATAGATAGATAGATAGATAGATAGATAGATAGATAGATAGATAGATAGATCGCTTACCTCCACCGTGCATTTGACAGAGGTAAGGAAACCGCCATACGTTTCCAAGTCCGACTGCATATGACACACATGCCAACACAAACTGCATGGGGCTGCCCCAGCTGGGTCTCGCTGGATCTTTTTCCATGTCTGCGACCCTCTCCAAGTCTCCAGCGCGTGCCCCTGCGTCCCTCCCGTCTGCGCTTTTTAAAGTCTTGATTGCGACGCGGTGACTGGAGGAGGAGGGTCGTGCGTATTGTCTCCTGACTACACCTACCGTGAGTCTAGACGTTAAAGTGCTGCAAAAAAACTTCTTGGGATATGTAGTTCCTCACTAACAATCAACGCTAACGAAGACGCGTTACGCGTAAATATTCAAATAGCACCTCAGTCGCCTCCAGCATTTACATATATGTATGGAGCTCCTCTCCAAAACGGTCCGTATTATGAGGAAGGTGTCTGGGAGTCAACCTAACCAAAAGGTGGGCGGTGCATGGGAGATAACCGAGGTGAATGTTTAATTGAGCCGTACTCTGTCTTCTGTAGAAAGTCCGAGCCTACCCCCTGTGTGCGCCTCTACCTGACCCCGCAGACGGTTTTCGTTAACTAACCTCATTCTTCGCAAATTAAACGCTGACCCTTGGATTTCACGGAGAGGCATTTATGTAACCCAGGGCTTTAGGCTTTGTTTACGTTGTAGGGTAAGTCAGCACGGCTATGATGCAACGAGAAGACGTTTTATGGCTGTCTGGATTTAAAAACCCAACCAACACTGTCGACCAAAGGGCAAAACAAATAAATAAATACATAAATAAATAAAAACCACCGCGCAGTTTTTCTCTGCAGATGGAGGTAAATCTGCTGCTACTTACTAAATCTAAAATTATATAAAATGTCTTAAAATATTAAGAATTTAATGAAATTGCAGTGAAATGAATGAATAAGTGCACACAAACCCAAGAATAAATAAGTAATAAAACTTTCATGTGCAAAAGAAAAGTCCTGGATCCTTTCTTCTTCTATCTGACCTCTGTTTATCCTTGGGCCTGAGCATAAAAGACTTATTTGTGAAAAACAACAGAAAAACTGAGTGCTTCTTTCTTTGGATAAATAAATTTAAAAAAAAAAAAACTTTCAAAGTGCTCTTTGGTGTAGTGGTGATGAGCTGTAGCAAACTAAGAAGAAGGTGGCCAGAGCACTCTTGAGGTTCAAAGTTTAAAAAGCCTTTATTAAAAGTGGCTAAAAATTAAAATGCGCCTACGTCTTGAAGCACAAAGCCTCCATCAGGGTCAGGTGACATCTCAATCATGAGGACACAGGTGAAACGTATATCAGCGATACCAGGAAGTAACATTATGAACAAACAAACAAAAAAAAAAAAAAACTAAACAAAAACAAAAAGCTCTTGTAAACTAAGCTAAATCCAAGGCATATATGCAACATTTAAATCCCCAAATATAATAGAAATCATATATATATAAAAAAAAAGAAAAACAAAGAAAGAAAAAGGAGAATAATCAGTTTCTTGTTGAGGCCTGGATGTGTCACGGCCTCCAGCTGGAAAATCCAGAACGTTCTCCACTTATGTGTGTTGAAGTGATGCAGCAGTGCAATCTGAACGGGTTCCTGGAGGACTTGGTTCGACTTCTGGAGAAAGTCCTGAGTCAGTCTATGTTGTTATTGATAAATAAAACTAAGCCACAACATTATGACCACTGACGGGAGAAGTGAATCGACCACATTGATCATCTTGTGATGATTCAGTGTTCTGCTGGGAAACGAAACCAGTTTAGGAAAAACTAAAAAAAAATCATGAAAAACAACACAAGGTGTTGACCTGACCTCCAAACTCATTAAGTATCAGTCTCCAGACACCACAGGACGCCCTCAGAAGACCCATGTCTATTCTCTGATGAGTCACAACTGTTTTGGAGGCACAAGGGAGACCTACACGACATTAGGAACTGGTGCTTTAACTGCCTTAGTTTAGAAAAAGGAGGGGAAAAAGTGCTGCTATTAATATACCCCAGGACATCACTGTAACAATTTCTAATTTCCCAGCGTTGCCTTTTCAGGACCCTGGCCCTGCATGTAACCTGTATCTGAATAACATATCTTGACAAGAGGAATTGCCGAGTGGATGTTAAGCGAAGCAGAAAAACCAGCTTTGCAGACAGCGTGGATGATGATGTTGATGTCATCTCGAAACTACAATAAACTATTTGGAAAGCAAACAATATGAAACAAAAAATAGGGAAAACACTGCACAGTTTTATCTCCATTTCTATTCCACCACTGATTTAAGATCAAAAAACAACAGCAATTATATCTGGAAATAATGACCCGGCTGTTTGTGATTCTCCAAAGACGTGAGGTGTTTTCATTGACGCGCCTCTCCACCAAACACGACGGTTAATAACTTCAGGGCAGGTCTCCACAGTTCATATATGGTGCTGCAGCTGGTTGTGCAACGGCCCACGTGTGGTTTCGTGCTGTGCCCCACTTAACTGTTGTTGAGTCCACCCCACATGAGGGCTGTGTGACTCCGCAGGACGCCGGCCTCTTGTTTTATGAAGGGATGAAAGAACCTGAATGGACGAGCACAACGTGCGTTACAGACTGCGGAGGACACCGTTCTTAATTTAACACACGTACGAGAAGGGAAGCGGGGTTCAGGAGATTCAGGGCCGCTCGAGGAGCTAACCCCGAAAGAATTCCCCTCTTCTGGAAATGGGTAATTGCTCCTGATAGACCCTTTATGTAGAACGAAGACGGCTCCTGCTGTTTGATTCCACTCCGTGCAAACATATCTTGACAGTCAAACATTGTCTATTATGACTGGGCGGAGGAGGAAATTCCATTACTTGCTCCGTGTTGTGTAATGTGCCATGCGCCATCATGTAATTTATAAGTTTATAAACAGTATATGATTTACCATCATTACGTCCATTTCCCTAAAGCTCATTTTTTTTATATGATGCGGCAGTAAACGGGAGTTGTTATTGTGTCCAGATAGACGGGGCCTATCTGACCAGGAGTCTGTCATTAACAGAATCAGCAGATAAGTAATGCACACGAATAATAGTCCTTGAAAATGAAACGAGATGATAATTCAAATGAAGGCCTTATGGAGTTTATGAATCCTGTGTATGTTGAGGTTTTTTTTTTGCCTAAAAAATTACTCACTATTGTTTAGTTCGGTTTATTAGTTTCCTCATTAGCTGCAGAAAAACTGCAGTTATTCTTCCTGGGGTGCGACACAAGATATACAGTATATACAAAAAATAAAATAAAAAAAGAATAAAAAGAATATGAGGAAATGGGGAAAAGGGAATTCAAAAATACATTTAAAAATAATAACCATTATAATAAGATAAAGATAAAAACAAAAAATAACAAAAATAAGAATAATGCTACTCTCAACACTCACATAAGTTGCAGTGATTCTGATTCAATACAAAACATATTTATAAATTCAGTAACTATATCATCAAACACCATAGCTATTATAACTTAAACCAACAGTTATTTTAATTAACTAATAACCTTTTAATAATAATTAAATAGTTTTATATGTCTCTATTTATGAAATGTTTCTTTAGAAACAACTTGAATTCTTTTAGTCTTTGGATCAAAGTGCGTTCCATGCAAACAGTACATAGATCTGTTACATTACCTTTTACTATAGTTTGTCTTTATTTTTGGCTGTGAAAGATTTTCTCCAGCCGTATGTCTCGTCTGAGCTGTAGTGTTTTTTTATGTATAGAACTTGTGGAGTTTTGTATTAATTAATGAATAAAGTAATTTACTTACTAATAGTTATATATAATACTAATAGTTTCTAAATATATTTGCTTTGAGATCACAGCTGAGGACAATGTGAGCTGCTTTATTTTTTGACATGACTAGAACGTAGACCGATCAGGCATAACATTATGACCACCTTCCTGATATTGTGTAGGTCTCCCTTGTGCCTCCAAAACAGTTGTGACTCATCGGAGAGTGGACATGGACTTTCTAAAGGGCGTCCTGTGGTGTCTGGAAACAGGATGTTGTTAGTGGGGGGGCTTTTGGGTCCTATGGGTTTAGGGGAGGGGCCTCTGTTTGGTATGTAGTGAATCTGGAGGCCAGGTCAACACCTTGTGATGTTTTTCATGTTTTTTGAGTTGTTCCTGAACTGTTTTTGTGCACGCATCCTGCTGGGGAGTGGTGCTGCCATCAAGGAGAGCCGTCGCTGGTCTGGTCTAGGTTGAACTTTCTATAATTTCCAAGTAAAACCATTATGAGGAGGATCAAGGAAGGTTGTAAACAAACGAGGTTATAGAAAAGGCCCAGGCAGAAGATCTGGACTGTCTTACCGTCTATATAATGTGATGTGATGTAATGTAGCTGGTTAATCTGTCTTTCTATTCCTGGTATCATGCATTTCAGAGGCCAGAGTCAAGATTAGAGTATTATCCTTCAGTACTTATGGTTTGCACAACATATATAGGATCATTTAGGGTGAAACTCAAGCTCAACTTAATATAGTGTGTTTCTGATGACCCCTCTTATCCATGGTTAAGTTTATGGTTAACACACATGGGCTTAATAATAACCTTATTTGACAGCGCTGTAGGCCGTGGTCTGGGTGGTAGGAAGCTGATGATCCAGTGTTTAGCCCTCTGCGCTGAGCCGCTGGGGGTCATGTGATTCTGCGAGCGTGCAGCTGCAGCTGCATGGCAGAAAAGAGTCTGTTTTGCCTGTACCCCACAGACAGGACAGCTTTCTACCCCGGAGCCTCCAGAGACCTCCCGTCTCAGATCGCGTGTTTATTTGGAATTTTGTCACAACTCTGGGTGGTTGAGACGCCTCGAAAAAGAAAAAAAAACTTTCTGTAGTAAGACCATGTCTGGTCATCTGGGAAATGTTTTGTCAACAGTTGTGGAAAGACTTGACTCTTGGGGAGCCTCCTTCCCCAAACAGCTTCTCAGCGGCTTATCAGAAACTCAAGACGCTCATTTCACCCCCTGAAATGTGTCATTGTTAAAGCACCATTACAAAGTATTTTATTCCAAGGACTCATGTTTGTTATGTGTGTGCAATTTTAATTCAACAAAACAAGGTGAGACTCTGAATTTCTTTTTATGTGTTCAACTGTTATTTAGTTTGTATTTTAACATATGATGCATTAAATTTCACCTCCTTCTTAATCACAGCAGCAGGAAAGCAATCCCCCATAGTTAACAATCCACAGCCTTCCTTCTACGTGCATCATTGACGTCTTTAGCGTTAGTAAATCATGGCTCTATCTCCGAGGGATTCTGATTGTGGGTTCATGGGTTCACATGCGTCAGGACCCACTTTGCTTTCTTGAGCTATCTGATGACTTCCTGCTCTCTGTGGATAGACTTCAAAGAATACGACTATAACTGCACCAAGAGTTTAGAGAAACACATCAAATCATACATATTCTACAAAGGTTTTAGTAAAAAATAGCACCAGGTACCCAAAGTGTGCCAAATTGAGTTATTACCCCCTGATTCCCATTATATGTGCACAGAAATCATCAATTTCTACCATTGTGCACATTATAGAATCCATAAAAATGGTGACATTTCTTCCCTGTTGCTATGTTACATATGTTTGCAAAGGTCTTGAGGCTAATTTGTGTTTGTGGTACTACTCTTATCCCACTAGATGGAGGCAAAGGAATCTGATTCTGTCAGGAGAGCCACCGTGTGGTGCATAGCTGATGCAGAATTGGGTGGATGGACCACAAAAGACCACAAAAAGAAATGAAACAATTGCATTTGCTGTCAATTGCTTTCAGATTTGATGACACATTGAGGCATAAGAATGAATTCTGACGAGTCGACTGTGAACTTTGAAGCTTGCCTGCGTGTTTTCCCTGTTAGCTGAAGCTATCTGATTAGCTCCAGCTACGCAGTACTTTGTATCAATAGGAAGAATAGTTCTCTAGTTTCAAGTGACACCCAGTGGAGCAGAGTGGATTGTGTGTAATGTTATATTTTGACTATCCTCTGAATTTGTGGCTTTTTAAAAAAAAAATAAAAATAAATAAAACACGCAAATTTCATTGTTCAAATCTGCTCATTTGCAGATTAGCAAAACACCACACACTCTATTGTTTGACCGACTTACTGGCACTACTACTGGATTTATTGGATTGGGTTAAGTCCTAGAAATAGGCCTTTTTAAACTCGAAAATCAGCTTTTACAGACCAACATTTTAGCGTCCCCTTTTTTTTTAGCAACTGCTTCACGTATTGTTCATAAACGTTTTCACTCACCAGTTCAGTGTGAAGCCTCATCACTATGTCATGACTGCTGTCCTCCTTCGTGTTGTCCATGGTAATAATATAACCAGAAATATGCTTTTTGCTCCATGTTGCATGCTGAAACAATGGAACTCACGGATGAATCATGACTAATGCACAAATTGCACACATTTTCACAAATTAAAGACTTTCCTGCACATTCATTTAAGATGCTACTTTTCATTATTATCATTATTAATGCTTTTTAGTAATGCTTTTACCATCTGGTGCTGATGGGATTTTTTAAAATGTTCTATCTTTGTAAATTAATTGGGATGATAATCTAGGCAGCATAGCATAGCATAACATAGCATTAAGAAATACGGGACATCATCTCAGCTACAAGTCTTTAGGATCTGTTGTAACCTCAGAGGTTCTTGAGAGGAGAACACAGAGTGATTTAAGTTCCTCTAACAAACAAAGTCGACCAGTTGCATCCAGACATCAATGGTTCATTTTAAACCTCATACCTAAAGAGAAAATGCTTCAAAGTCACTACATTGTGTATTGTCACTGTAAAGCTCATTTTGTGTCTCACTACAGTTGATTAACACTTGTTGTAAGACAATACTGCCCCCAACAGCCGTGTGTAATCATTCACAGTTTTTACTGCAGAAGGACAAGCTTCAGTTGACACCCATTGATTAAAAAAAAAAAAAAAAAAAAAAAGACGGTAAACCACAAGAGGCATAAAACATTGACTGAATGACACCGTAAATGAGTTTTAAAAAGCCTTTTCCTCTGCAATTACAAATAAAAATAAATCATGAAGAAATTGTCCAAGAGTGACCAGGGTGTAAAAAAAAGCCAAAAAAGAAGAATTCAAAGAAGTCCTCTTTCCTTTTAAAATCAATCTTTAACAAATAATTAGACCCATTGTTATATTCTGACCATAAACCGTGAAACACAGAAGACAGTCGTTCACCAGGATGGATGTCAAGAGGTCAGCAGCAAGATAAACAAATGCATCTGTGGAAGGAAGAGCAGCGCCTGCAGGATACGTCCAGATGAAACAGTAAATATATTAGACAGAAGTGTGTGCATGTGAAATTATTTAAAAAAGGTTGGAGCTTATGACCTATACTGCAGCCAGTCACCAGGGGGAGCTCTACTGGCTTTAACTTCAGTGTTGAGGAGCTGTTCCCTGTCCATATTTATACTGTCTATGCTTTTAAAACCACACACACACACACACACACACAAACACACAAAACTGCTGTATTAGCTTCAATATTTCTCCCAAAAAATCTTGGACATCCTTAATCCATCATTACTTCTTTCTGTTTTTATCTTGTACACGTACAGGGAATTGTTTTACTTTAAGCTAACTGGTATTATAACACACATCTCAAAAAAAGAATCTTTTTGACATCTTAATATATGAGTGCAAACAAACAAGAAGAAAAAATCAATCTTATTATCTCTATCCACCAAAACTCAAGGCAACTGTCTGCAATAGAGTTTTAAGTTTTGAAGAAAACTACGTATAATTCTGCCAACTACTTATGTTGTGCTCAGATAACTTGATTTTCTTGTAAATAAGACATTGAAATGTTGAGTTCTACATACTAATATATTCAGTTGTAATTATATTTTGCTCAGTTTACTTGATTTTCTTGTAAGAACCACTAATCACCAATCTAAGGAGCATGTTTTTGGAAGTTGGGAGGAAAACGGAGGGAATCCACGCAGATGCAGGGAGAACAGAAAGACCCCAAAGTCAGACTTTGTCCAACCAGATCTTATTTTCATTTTTGTTTGAGAGAGATTTCTTTATCTAAATTAGATCTGCACAGATTGCACAGAGAAGTCTGATATTTGGCAGCTTGTTTCATTCTTCTACAGAGGTATAAAATATATTTTTCATTATTACATTCACAAGTGTTGTAAATATCACCATTTTGTCATACATAAGTAGACGTCTCTGTATTAGATTTGGTATCAAATTGAAAGGAAAAGTAGTGGTATCGCACATCCCAGATGCAGAAAGAGAGGGCAACCTGCATCAGAAAGAAAGACCCCCACTCCCCCAGCACACACACTTTGTCCCCCTCCCCTCAGGCAAGAAGAAGCTCTGGTGTGAATTGGACAAACTCATTCTGTTTTGCACAAATTTGCACAAATTCAGTTGTATATAGTTGTCATTTTAAGACTGTTAGTCTGATGTTTACTGAATGATAACCCCAGGTATGCAGGCTGTAAACATGTGGGTAAAAGGGAGGGTCTACGGTGTGTGTGTGTGTGTGTGTGTATCTGAATGCACTAAACTTTCTATATTCAATGGACTATACAACGACACATTTCCAGGATTATGAATATGGAGGCTCACGAAAGACCAGGAGGATTGTCCTCTACCACACAAACTCTGACTCCCGCAGACTCTTTTGATCACCTCTTTTATTTATCACTTTTTATGTATCATTTAATTTTTATCTATACTGTGTTTATTTAGTATCTATATACTATAGTTACTTGTTAAATTGTACTTCTTTGCATCCATTTTCAAACATGTAAGTTAAATTATCATGCTGCTTTTTTAAATTTTATTTTATTTTATTTATTTTTAAGATTGCATCAACTGTTGTTTTTTTTTTTGTATTATCATTTCTGTTTATTTGCCCATATATACACATATCATTTGCATGTTCGGAATAAATCACTAAATAAATACTTAATAATGCAGGACATGAGTGCATAATTTTATTCCATCTCATTCTTCTGTACAGTTGCGATACAGATATTAATGAATATTAATGATTGAATAATGTACTTCTTTGCTATTTATAGATTATTAGGTGTTTCCTGCACTAACATGAGTTTGACTTTCCTGCCCTAGAAGATCACGTGCCATCTTTTCTGTTCTTACCCCGTTGATGTTTCATGTTTGCTCCATCGTCCTGCCCAGACGGTTTCTCCTGATAACATGTAAATGCTGTGATGTTGACATGGAGGTTTGATTTCTCCAAACTACTAGATGTGACAGCTGTGGATGAGTGACGTGAATCTTTCAGCAGATCTCAGAACTTCTACAAAACCACCGTGAAAGGCCTCTAAGGTGATGCATGCAGCCTGTCATGAACCATGTTCTCTCCTCTCTACATAACGTCACAAGTGCTTTTCAAAGTCTTGATGTTTTCAACATTGTTCAAAAGAGTAGAAAAGAGTAAAAATAAGAACATCCTTAAATAAGTAGGCGTCTTCAAACCTTTCACTGATACAGTAAATACTGGTTTCATTTAAGTCCCGTCCAACTTTTAAAATGCATCTGATATTTTCATCCGTGTGAACTCAAGATTGACCATCGGTGCTGGATTCACTATTCATGGTACAAGTCGTCGAGCTGTGGTGAAGCTGTTCAGCAGTGTCATGAGGACTTTCCTATAGTAAAACGTGGACATGGATTCCTCCTGATGGTCGTCAGGCATCTGAGCGGAGACCAGGCCTCTCTTTGGCATTTCTTCTTCTGGCTCGTTCCAGTTCAGCCATCACCGGTAGGTAACCATCGTACGTGTTGGTCTCAATTGCTCGCAGCTTCTTCTGGTAGTCCACTGGTAAACCATTCTGCTCTGCTCCCATCACTATCACCTGCAGGCGTTAAAAACAACATACCGTTTTTTTTTTTAAACCTGCAGCAAATCCCCACGTTTCTTCCTATATTCATTTTGTTTCAATGCATCAAAAGTTAGATGAGAGTAGATCTAAAAAAATAAAGTCTGGACTATTTGTTTTTAACTAATTCAGTTATTGCACGAACATCTTTCATGACTGAAAATTGACTGAAAACTAAAATTAAACAGGGACGACCTACCTACTATATGTGTTCTATATTAAATTCGGCCTAGTGAAAATTATAAATATGCATCATTATTATCAAACTGCATTCAGTATTAACCTATTCAAATAATACACAAGATCAAATATTGATTTATTTATTTCTATTCCTCGCCATCTTTTATCCCTTTACTAAAATGTTTGATTCATGTTAACATGCATTTAAAGGCATTTAAATTTGTGGAGGTAATTAAATAAATATATATGTATATATATAAAAAAATATCTAATCAACCAAAGGTTTTGTGACCCCGCCTGCAGTACCTCTGCAGACCCCCTAGGGGTCGTGGACCCCCTGTTGAAGACCTATTGTCTACGTAACATCTGGGTTGTGAATTGTCACAAGGTGGGTGATGTTATTTACTTATAAACTACTTTTAACTTTGACATATTACAGTGGTGCACATTGTGGATTCTGCACTATATTTAAAAACGTTCATTCAAAAGTGAAAAAGTCAAAACTAATCCATAGTTTCTCCATGATGGGCTGAAATTGATTAATTATTTGTGACACTTTTAAAAGGATTGTGATCATGACTCCGGTCAAGTGAAATATTACATTTTTTACTAAATGTGAGATATGTGGAACCCAGATAACATCACCCCCCTCATCACCCCCTCATCACCTGACTACGTAATCAACACTGTCAACACACACTGTACCGTGTTATGTTTCAGCAGCGCCAGATTGTTCTTTTGCACACGTGACGCGCTTCAGATATACAACGCGCCTTTGTGGTAACACCTTTGTCTGCTACAGTGTGTCACCTTTATTGTCCCCTCTTTAATGCCAGTTCATGTCTCTGTGTGGTGTTTTTCCACTTCCTGCCTCACAAAACTAACACAAGCAATGAAAATATGGGACAGTTTGCCGCCAGTCGTTACACAATAACAGGTAAAAAAGGAATAACTTAATGTCACAGAACAACTTCTTGCATACGTCTGTGTAGTTTTAGTGGATTCATCACCATGTGCCATCACGTCTGAGCTGTAATCAATGGTTTACAGACTATTTTTAGACATATTGTAAATACCATTTGTTTTAAAACTGTTTTGTCTTTGGTTACTATGATGTAATGACTTATCCGTGAAGACACTGATGTTAAAATGCTGCTCGTCTAGGCCATATGTCTTCAGCATAACATGTTGGATTCATGTCAATGTGTATTTAAAGGCATTTAAATTTGTGGGGAAATTAAAAAAGTAATAATGTGTATATATAAAAAAATATCTAATCAACCAAAAATTTTGATACTCCCCTTGTAGTAACTCCACAGACCCCTGTTAAAGACCTATGCCTTAGATACTATTCAAAAATAATATAATAATAGTGTAAAAAAACAAAAAAATATGCACCTAATCCTCTTTAATATATGGAAATCATGACTTTCTGTAAGTTGAAGCAACATTTTCTAGAAGCAGTGAGTGCTCACACACTTGAATGCATCCAGAGCAGTCCTACCTTCATGTACTGTGGAGATGGTGGAGCGTACACACAGCTGTTCATGATATAGGTGCGACAGTTGAGCTCTTGGCCTTTAGTCTTCACCGACAGCTCCACCGGACTGTACGCGCCTAATGTCACATTTTCTTGGCTGAGTGTTCACACGAGCATTAAAAAAAAACACACGCGACAGGTTTAAGTTTCACAGGAAGAAGACGTTTTAGGGAATCCAGCAGAGTCCAGAGGAGAAAATGATGATAGAAGACTTTACCTGTCTAGAGACTCCAGGTCGGACACGTTCATCCTCCACACCACCCCCCACACCTCTTCTCCTGGACTGTGTTCGATGGTGGCCACACCACCGTGCCACCGGTCACTGGCGAGGCCTTTGTGGTTCCCAAACACTAGTCTGTAATCCTGAAAATGAACAAAGCAGGAACCTATTCAAGCATGTGTAGTTTGCACCATAACACAGAGACGATAACTTAGATCAGGGGTCTTCAACATTTATCAGGCTAACGACCCCCAAACTGATTAAGCAGGGACCCCCTACCTACTATATGTGTTCTATATTAAACTTGGCCTAGTAAAAATTATAATTTTGCTTCCATTTTGCATTCAATATTAACATTTCAAGTAATACACAGGTTCAAATATTAATTTTTTTGATTTATATTCTCCGCCTCCATTTATCTCTTTACTAAAATATGTTGGATTCATGTTAATGTGTATTTTAAGCAAAAAATATATATACAATTTGTGGGGGGAAAAGTAAAAGATATATATAAAAAATATCAACCAAATATTTTGCGACGTCCCCTTGCAGAACGTTCACGGATCCCTTGTTGAAGTCTTACGACTTAGATGTAGATAAAAAAAAATAAAATAAATAAGATACATAAAGTGCTGATGAGGTAAAGAAAAAGCAAATAAAAGAATTGGGCTTATTCAACGTACCACCTCCAGCAACAAAGAAAAATAATACAATACTCAAAAGCAAAATAAATAAATGGGTAAAATGAATATATAGTAAAGGACGCTATTATGAGTCTTGGTGTATTAGAAGGGACTTCAGTCCGGACTTAAAATTAATTAATGATGTAGATGTTTTTGCTAATATGAATTCTAAAACCACTGTAAGTAAAAGAAAACTGACTTTGTGAAAATAGGTCCGACTAATTAGCTGGAGGCAAAACAACTGAGAACTGGAGGTAAATACGAAGAGTGAGGTTCATAACTCCGAGCTAAAATATTATCGTAGACCAGCTGCCACTCTGATTGCACCGAGCTAATCATCAAAACTTAGTCTTAAATAAAGTCTTTTGTCAGTTTGGTTTCTTCTCATCCCCAAATAAACTAACTTCTGCACGTCTGCATTTCCGTTAAAGACATGATGCACACTTGTCTTCTGGCTTTGTCGCTAGCAGCTTTGATTCACACAGGACAAAACCTGTGTGTTAATTGTTGCAGCAGTACAGTAGCTAATCCTGATACAATGTGAATCGATCTTATCTTATCATCTGATCTTATCATTAAATGTTAACGAGGGGTTACAGTCGCTACTTGCCTTTCGAAAATAAAGGCGATACTTCTGAAATGCTCTTTGTACGTGTTCCCATTGAAAGGTGTTTTGCGAATGAGCTGTGATTCTAGTAAAGTCTCATCTTGTGATATTACATAATTTTCTTAGATTCTCATCACATGACTTCACTTTGAGGAAGATGGGCCTTTAATGAACTGGTCACATGACCCCCTAAAATTGTTTCCATTGCACCTTTGCAATAAATTTGTGTATGGATACGTCTGAAAAACCACCTCATGAGAGCGTAAAAGGGTTTTACTGATATTTGAGAGATGTTGTTCAAAGTGTTTGGCTTTTGCACATTTGTAGTGGTAATGGAAATGCAGCAAGTGATGACATGAATAAAAATACAGCAGAAAGTAATGCTTTGCAACAACTAAATCCATATTCTTACATACTGTGAGCTGCACACATGTATAGCCTGTAAGAAAACAGGCTCACAATCAACTCAGCAAAATCAATAGCATTTAATAGCACTGGGATGGGACAGTGTAGCCTGTGTACTGCAGCTAAAGGTCTAATAACTTTGGCAAATAGTTGATGTGCGTTCATCTGTTAGCGTTAGCAGATGTTTTTTGAGATGCATTGCACTATAGTTGTTGTACTTTAGTTGTATTTAGGTATTTATCTAGTATTCATCTTTAATTGAATATTTCCACACACTTGATGAACTGCTGCTAATTTGCTGCAATGTGCCTCTCATCTGTCTTCTAGAAAGCGTCCATGTTGTTAATGTCACGTGATCAGTGACTCGTCGACGTGATGCTTAAAGCGTGACGGCACAGCAGAGAAACTGACCAGTCAGTACAGCAACTAGTGTTGTTGTAGGCCACATAAACCGTGTTCCTGTGGATTTTTCTGCCGCCAGCTAAGCCCCAGCCACTAAAAAACATCGTCACGTTTATGTAGAGAACAGGGGTCTATACTTTACCTTGAGCCTGGCAACACAGTGCATGATGGCAGAGGGGTTCTTGAGCTGGAGCCGCTCCTTCAACAGGTTACTTCCATATGCAAAGTACAGGAAGGTGTGGTTATTCTGCATGTTGTCATTGGTTTCCCTCCAGAGGAAGATGAGAACGAGGAATATTTGTAAAAGTGAAGCAATGACGGCGCAGGAAGAGAGGTGAGCGGAGGCAGACGGAGGTTTTGGAGGAGCAGCGAGTGGAGGTGAGAGGGTTGCAGAGCGACAGAAATGAAGTTGTGGCCTTCCAGCACCCGCACGCTATTCTGATGCTAATCCCCTGTACTGCCCCTAAAGCCTATTCACACTCACAATACATAAGCCTCCTGTGCTGAGCCACAGGACGGACACACACACACACTCATTCATTCACAGGATGAACTCTCTAGTCCCTTTTCTCTCACCTAAACCGTCACAACTAAACTGAACTTGAACCCGATTCTAACTTTGACCTCGAGTCTTAACCCTCAAACGCCTCTTTGACCTCCAAAAACAACACACACACACACACACACACACACCGATTTTAAAAATGCTGTGTGACAAAAATACTATTATTACTACAGACAGAGCCACAACATTAAAACCTCTGGCAGGAGAAATAACATTGAGCATCTAGTGACACTTCAGCTTTTTGCTGGGAAACTTTTGGACCTGCATTAGCATGGATGAGACCACCCATCTAGACCAGACCAGACCCCCCCCACCCCACAGCAATGACACTCCTTGATGGCAGCAGCCATCTCCAGTAGGATGCACGCACAAAAACAGTTAACGAACCACTGAATAAAACAAAAAGAACAGCACAAGTTGTTGACCTGGCCTCCAAATTCACTAGATTCCAAACTGATCAAGTATCTGTGGGATGATCCACAGAGGAGGCCCCTCCCCTAAAAGTCATAGGACCCAAAGCCCCCCCCACTAACAACATTGTGTCACCAGACACCACAGGACACCCTCAGACGACCCACGTCCTCTCTCCGATGATTAAAAATAGTTTTGGAGGAACAAGTGAGGCCAACACAATGTTAGGAAGGTGGTCATAATGTTATGCCTGATCGGTGTGTATATATCACAGAAGAGAAAATCATGATTAGATATCGTGGTCAGGTAATCAGGCATTCATCCATAAATAATTATCTAAATGTGGTGATTAATGCAACACAGAAACTGGGGGAGGAGGATAAAGGGGAAGGAGGCAGCAAACGGAGAGATAACAGGCCCGTCTTATCTAATGTATTGATTAAATGATAACTGTAGAGTCATTGTTTTCAACATCAAATCCGCCTTTTGTGACAAAGTCTGCTCGTATAATAGATTAATGATAAACTATTTATCCTGTTCAGGGTCACGGAGCGGTTAAAAATAACAGCGCTCACCCAGGAAGAGACTTTGACATCGGACGGGAAAGAGACAGGCTCATCTACTGACATCACAATCAAACATTAACACACAAAGACGTATTTCGTACATTTCCCAGACTCGAGAATAATCTTAAATTCGCCCGGTTTATTTACAGGCAGCGTGGACGACACCTGCAGGGAACAGACTCTGAATGAAGTCTGCAACTGAACGTGAATCAGTGAACATGTTTGTCCCTTACAAAAAATAAATAAACAAATAAATAAAAAAATGCAAAAGAAATACGCAGAGTAAATAGGGACCCCCTACCTACTATATGTGTTATATATTAAACTGCTATTTATAAATATAAATTAGGATTATAATTTTGAATTCAATATGAAGCTATTTGAACCTGTGTATTATTTGAAGAATTTGAAGAAATTCAAAGAAATTTAAGTTTGTGGGGGAAAATTAAATCTATATAATAAAAAATGTGTAATCAACCAAGGATCCCCCGTGTTGAAGACCTATGATCTAAGGAAAAGGTGTCAAATTTAGCATAATAACCTACAAATAAAGATCCCTTCAAAATGTCCCCTTTTGGTTAAGTGCAAATAACTGCATGCACGTTATAAAAAATATTAACAATTAACGACAAAACTTTTTATGATCCAACAAATATTGCTGCCATCTGCAGTTTAATTCTGGTTCAAAGTCTTGTGTCATGTTCGCTACTAAAACAGTGTGAGCCCCTGGTGGACAAATTAGGAATAGCAGCTACTTTTATCTAGAAATTAACCACAAGCAGACACAAGCTTTTGCTCGGAATGCATTTTTAATTTCTCCAAGGTATTTGGGATTAGTAGGACCTAAGAAGCATCATCTGTAAATTATGCCCTCATATGTGGACACAGGGATTATTTCACTATATATAAAACTCAATCCCTAATGTCCTCAAATGAGTACTTGTGAATTTGTTAAATTTACATCTCAGACTAGAAAAGTTAATAATAACAAGTGTATCGACCCTTCACTACCACGAGATGTCAGACAAAAGTGTCTCCTTCTGAGGAGCTGCCACAAACCTAAAGCATAATGTCCCCATATGAGGACACCGGGTCTCAGGAGACTAATGTCCTCTATGCCAGATTGGACCATCCAGCGGTGTATTTGACACACTGAACTAAGGCTAGATATATAACAAAAGGTTAGAAAAATACAAAAATACACAAAATGATATGAAAACTATGGCTGTACTTCCAAATTAGTCCAAATTCCACTTCGATCCATATTATATTATATTATATTATATTATATTATATTATATTATATTATGAGCTGTTGAGAGAGAATTTCAGTTCAGCTGTTTTATTGCCACTTTATCTGGTTGTTAGATTATCATAAACAACACCTGCACCTTCTGCTTTCCTTCCTCGTGTTTTTCTTGGACGGAAGATCGTCATCAACTTCTTTAGCATGATGAAGATGAATTATATTATTATTATTATCACCACTAGGGGGCAGCAAGGAATAGCAGAACACTGGAGACACCTCATTTCCAAATTGTTTCTTGAATTCAGATAGAGATGGATGAAAACGGACTTGCTAGCATTTAGATTCCCACCAGTGCCTCCTGCTGGAGGTCATTCTGTGGTTGGTCCTGTTCCTTCTTGCACCAAAGAGTAGATACAGGTCCTGCTGATGGGCTGAGGACCTTTTACGTCCCTGTCCAGCCCTCCAAGAGTTAGCCGTCTGTCTCACAAACCTTCTAGCAATAACATGTACTGACGTCTCATCCTGGACTGTCTGTGTAACCTCCGTAGCGTCGAGGTGCTAGCCTCATGCTAGTGACCCTAGCCAAATTAAATATAAGTGAAAAACAGTCGAGTAAAATCATTCTTGTTTTAGGCGTTGCCTCGTTGTTGCCCTCTAGTGCACCTGTTGTTAATGCTACACTCTGATTAAAAAGTGTGAACAGTGATAAAAAATATGAAAAATGTCTAATCAACCAAAGATTTTGCAACCCTTCTGCAGTACATCTGCAGACCCCCAGTTGCTCTAAGTGGTATTGTTCTTCTTAAATAATCAAAGTGGGTGCACAGTTCCCGTTCACATTCAGCATCAGCGTAGGTCTGATGTTTTGGTTTCATGGTGTCGTTGTTTGTTGTACTTGTTCATCACAGTAAAGCCAACAGCGACAGACTGTCAAAATATATCTGCTTTTATTAGTCTCCAGTATTGTGTGTCTGTCTCCCAAGTGTTTTACACAGTTATGTACCGTATGCATTAGCTTAATGGTCAGTTATTATGTTGCAGGTGCTACCTGATGAGTTTGACACACCTGATCTCAATTCTTGATCATTTTGACCAGAACAGAATAAGATGCTTGTGCATGTACTTGGTATATCATATACATCTAAAACATAAGACTGTATATAAATAACGAACTGCTCCTAAAAACAGTGAAACCAAAGTAGGTAGAGCTCCCCCTGGTGGCTGGGAGCAATGTTGATGGATGTATCAGTATCGACGTTTTGTACAAGTTTAGTTTTATTTTAGGTATTTCACTGTATAGAAACAGGATGTGACATTAAAGTGACCACCAGTTTCCATGCCAACTGCTCCATAAAGCTTCCCGCAGGGCTGTAGAAGTTGTACAAACATTTTCTTTTAATAAGTACAGTGTATAATCCAACATTTCCTTGTAACTGGTGGAGGTAGAGCAGAGCGTCGTATTAATTAAACTGGAGGAAGTGTGGTATTTATCTACAGTCAGCGCTCTGAAATGACAGAAATTACTTCCTAAATCATCTATTTATTACAATTAGATTTTAGATTTATCAGTCACACAGGTTTACATAAAAAATAAAGCAATGCTACACCATTAAAATGTGATTAGAAAAATATCTTAAGGAGGAGGATTTTATTTAATTTCTTTCCCCATTCAGCTGCTCCAGGTGAGTCTGAAGCCAGACGGCAGGGTGGAGTACCGGGCTTGGAAAACGACATAGACTTGGTGGGAGGAGGCCGTGAACGGAGCAATGTTGGTTTCCTACACAAACGACACAAAGTGGAGCAACTCAAAACACAGTGTATATTCAAGGTATATTCTTCTTATTGTGTATTGATAACGCAGGTACATATGGTTCTACTTATGTTATAATTTAAAGACAAAATACGTGGTAATGCACGTGTGAATCAAGCTTTTTCCATAATGATTAGGTATGTTTGTGAATATTGAATGAAATGAATGCATGCAATCATATTATTATTATATTATCTTTTTGAATTTTACCCAATGGGGATCAATAAAGTGCTATCTTATCTTATTATTTTATATGAAAGTTTATTTGTGCATTGAGATTATTCACTTACTTAAAGACTTCAGGCTCTGGATTGTGTAAAGTATCTTGCGCTCATTTTGATTTCATTTAATTTAATTTAAAAATGCTAGAATATGATTCGGTTGAGTGTTTTTATGGTAAATTAAACATGATATGTTATAAGGATTTTGCTTTATAATCCATAGAAGTAAAAAAAAATAAAAATTTCCTATTATACTGTCAGTAACAGGTTAAATTTACAGTTAAGTTACGTACCGCTCCGCAGTAAGGTCCAACAGGCTGCGTTGAATTGTTTGGTCCATCATACAGTTTCAGGAAGTTGTCCACACAGTCACCTGGATCATCGATACTAATCTGGGCAAAGGTGACGGTCACTACGCGGCCTCTGGGGGCCTTGATGGCCCATTCACAGTGAGTGTTATTGGCATAGGTTCCCGGGTAGTTGGGACTTGTGAATGATCCGTGGTCTCCATACAAAGTCCCACCACAACCTGCAGAAAAAACACAAAATATTAATCATTTCCACTTCTTCCAGGCAGCTTTATTATCAACAGTGATATCACCAGAAAACGAGAGATTTATGATGTAAAAAAATACTGTGTGGTTAAAGATTAAAAGCTTGCAACAGGAGACTTTTAGTAACTATTTATTAAAACATGTAAACATCACAGCCTGGTTGACACTGCACCAGATTTGTTAGTCACATGCACTCGATTGGCACGAAAATAAATGCGAGTCCTTTAACCCTCTGTGGAACCATATGTGGTCACTTCAGCACATTTTTAATTAAGTCCATGTTAATGATCGATACTGAAATATCGATACTTCCAATACCAGGTCTTTATGCTCTAAAATCGATTCACAAATCAAAATATCGATACTTTCGATGCGTTAGTCATTTGAGGTAATATAGGAACACAGTGGAAAGTAACTACACTATTGAGGTGTTTTTTTAATTTTAATGGTCTTATTATTTTTACTTGTTTTTAAGTGTTATTTTGTATGATTGTGTCTCTGTTTTTTCCGTTGTTGTATTAGCTCGGCTATATAGTAAATGAGGCCACTACCTTAATATACTTTTAAGGTAGTTTAAAATAAATAAATAACTTTTTGTATTCTTTATGAAGCTATGATTTGAAATACATAACTTTTTATTTAGGTTTACCAGAAACATTAGGGTGTATTTACACAAAGTACTGGTATTACCGATACCAACCTGAATTTTACTCAGTATTAGATCAGAAAGGAAATCGGTGGTATCAAACATCACTAGTCCATGTGGTTTTCACTCAGCCAATCAGAGAAGATCAAGGAAACATTTTCATATGAAATATGATCTGAAGTGTCCTGATGTTGAAATCTAAAATTTCTCCTAAATATCACACTCTAGGGTTGAATTTTAGAATCTCCAGGTATTTCAATGAGCGGCTTATAAAAGGTTAATGGAGCCAGGTTTATTTTATGAAGAGAGTTAAGTTCTGACCTTGAGGGGAGGATGTCCACGTGGCCTCGAAGCCGTCCCGGGCGTTGGAAAAGTCACTCTTGAAACGTAAGTAGAGCAGGTTGGATTGTGGGAAGATGGGGATGGGTAGCAGGCTGCCGCAGAACCGACCGATCAGCGGCGAGTCGGCCGTACTGCCATTACGGATCTGAAACACAGAGACACAGAGAACATTAGCACATTAATGACACATTTCACAGGAAGAACACACAGATTAAAGCAGACGGCGGCAAAAGTGTAAAAGATTATGTCTTTGTTTTTAATTCATAGTCCACATGTTTATCCTAATGTTACCCTCCTGTGTTTTCTTGAATTTTCCCTACAGGGATCAATTAAGGTAGTAGCTTAGTTTAGCTTAGCTTAGCTTAGCTTAGCTTATCGATGCACGTATGCCGTTTCCTTTACCTCCAGATAGTCATACTGACAGCTGGTTTGGCCCTCCACGTCAAAATTGTTAAAGAAGAAGGAAATGTAGCTGTTCTGCGGCGCTTTCAGGATGATGGTGCAGTCCATGTTGTGGGGATAGATGTCAGGCCAGCCTGGACTCTTCAAGTAGCCGTATTCCTGTTCATAGGTTCGGCTACAGTCTGGAACCAAGCAGAAATACAGTCAGTGCAGTTTTTAGTGTGGGGATACAGTGTTTGTTTGTTTTTATCAGGTTTAGAAGTCAGTGAAAGGTGTTGTACAGATACAGTAACAGACAAAAATTGTACTATCTAAGACAAATCTGATGCACTGCACTGATATATCTAACTACCACCACTCTGAGGCAACTTGTGAAAACTTTGGTAATTAAGCACTTGTTTGCCTAAGAGCTGGACTTATATTGTTATATATTAATTCACTACTGGTTTTTTGTTCTTGTTTGTATAGATGTGTGTATGTTGTTTATTGGTGTGTTTTGATTTTGGTTATGTTAGTATATTTGGTAAATTTCAGTGCGTATATGTTTAAGATCTATTTTATTTTATCTTGTTTGCTTTGCAACAAACATAAAGGCAAATTCCTTGTATGTACAAATATACTTGTCAATAAAGTCTTTTCTGATTCCAATTCTCATTATTTTTCAAGATTTCATTTTTAACTAGATCTATATGCTTAGTTTAGTTTCGTTTTACTAATTTCTTTGGTCTTTTCAACAGCCCTTGTCCAGCCTTAGTGCTGTACTTTCTGTTGTCTTCATCATTTCACAACTAAACAGTCAATTCCATCTAGTTTTAATGTTGCTCCCCTCACCCAGAGATGGGTTGTAATTAATTATATAGGCCAAAGTTTCAATAGCTTGGAAGCACATGGAAGTTTGTTGATGAATTATAAATGGATATATTCCAACAGGTAAGAGTTTTCTCTTGAGCATGAAGGTTTAATTCTGTTTTCCACGTCCCACAGGTTCACTACAGGTACCTACTTGCGATTTGATACGTGAAACTGAGCCCGTTTCCTGTTTGGAACTCGTCGGATTTGAAATGAACGAGGACCGTTCTGCCGTAGCTGTAGAATTCAGGTGGATGTTCATCTGATGCACAGAACTTATGTGACTGCCCATGGTCTCCCTGGAGAAAAAACAGAAATCTTATCAGCAACGATGTCTCAAGGTGGGGGGGGCGCAAGGTTTTATTTGGTTCATCAGACGTATTTTCTACACCAATTCAGGACATTCACACTCATGGTCGCAAACAGAGGTTAGATGTTAAAGAAAAGCTATAAGTATTATTCCTGTTTTCACAACCAAAAAAAGCTGATTTAAGAAGACGCTGAGCTTTATGTTCCCGTCTCTGTCTGAACTCACCAAAGGCCAGTCCTTCATCTCCAGGTAGTTTGTGGAGCAGCTTTGGCTGGGTTGGAGGGCAAAGGTCTGGAACGACAGTCGGATGGTTTCCTGCGGCGGAGCATCCAGAATCCAGCGACAGCTGGTGTACGGAGGGTAGGCGTTGGGGAAGGAGGGTGAGGTCAGGGTGGTGGCGGTGGAGGTGGCGTTCAGAGTCCCACCACAGACCACTGGAGGCAAAGAGTAGCAGCATGAAAAAATAAACTTGAATCTTGTAGAATTATGTCCATTTATATTATATTTAAAAATGTATCTTTTATTCTTTTATGTTATTTTATTAATAGACTATATTCTAACTAAACCACACACTTATAAATAAAATAGGTGCTTTGCATGGAGTTGAAGAAAACAAAATGTATGGTCACATTATAAGCAATTTTATTTATTTAGGTTCATGCATAATATTATGTTATTATTAATATTTCTAAGATGTTATTGTGGATACCTATAAACAATATGACACTCAACTACTATCTATCTATCTATCTATCTATCTATCTATCTATCTATCTATCTATCTATCTATCTATCTGTCCAAAAACTAGATTGAATATTCTACCATTAACAGCTAATAAAAAGATAATGAAGATGAAACCTTTTTGCTTTAATAAATACAACTATCAATTTGTATGTTATTTTGGGTTTACTGGAGGTCGAACGACTTCCAATTTTTTAATGTCGACTAACATGTGATGAAAGTCGAGTTGAGTAGACGAGTCGATGACATCACACATAAAAACACAGTAAACAAGGAGTAATCTAACGCGTTACTCTTTCCAAAACAATAATTAGAGTTACTTATCCAAGCGTCACTATTTTCCCCGTTTTCTTGAGTAAAAAATATATATTTTTGTTTTCCTCGCGTCTCGGTGAGTGACGTCACGTATGCGACAAGTCGCGTCTTCAGCATGTGGACGACTCACGTGTAAAACAACGCGGCCACACAAACATTAACAACAACAATGGAGGGAGGAGAGAGATGAGCTGCAAATACAGCCACTATTTTGAATTTGTGTCAACATAAGTCAACAATCCATTAATACAAAGGATAAGATGTTACGATCCATTGTGCGATGATCCGACTTCCGAACACGTTCAGACGTCTCGTCGAACTGAAAAACCGACCAGGCTAGCAGTCAGCTACCAACTAGCAACCAACAGGAAGACACCAGATAACTAGAATCTAAATCTTATCTAGCTCTGAAAGCACAACATCAAATTTAAAGAAACATTTGGAGTCGCAGCGCCGCACGGTCAAGCTAACAGAGCAAGTCCCACCAGGTGATGCAAGGAGAGAGGCCCCCCCACCACCACCACCCAAACTACAAAAGCTGGACTTTGCTGCAAAACCAGTAAGTACTCAGATTACTTTTTCAAGGTAACTGGTTGCAGATATATATAGCCTGTATAAGTATAGTACGTCACAGGGTGATGAAAGATAATATAATGTAGCCAGGATTAAAAAATAATAATAATAAAAATAAAAAATGCGGTATATCTCCGAAGCCTTTTCAGCTGAAGGTCCAATAACTTTTACAATGAAATTCACCAACAAACTGTTGATGTGCAGCCTTCTCCTCTCTGTTACCCATGAGACAGCTGCATTCGGACACAAATTGTCTTCTTCTTGAGTTGAGCCAGTCTTACACTAACAACATGATATTAATAATGCTAGAGAATTTAAAGTCAGTAAACATCTTACATGGAACTGTCACGTAGGTGGCGTTGAAGCCTTGTTTCTGCACCGAGCTGTCCGTGTAGAAACGAACGGTCAGCAGGTTTCCACTCGAAACAAAGTAAGCAGGGATGGTGTTTCCACAAAATGTTCCAACCAGCGGGAAGTTCATGTTGTCGCCATCATACACCTAATAGAGAAACCACATGAGAAACGTTAAGCTAAGTTTGTTAACACTAGCATCCAAAAAAAAGAATTACACAGCATCTGTTGCTTTTATTAAAGATGATTTGATGTCACAATAAGCCAGTGCAGCCATCATTTTCTTATTTTCTTTTCTAATAAAATAAAGAAACATGTGCCAGTATTAATTAAATGACTGAGCGATCTTTACCTTCACATAGTCGTAGCGGCAGGTGGAGGAGCTCTCCAGGTCAAACGAGGTGAAGGTCAGATTTATTGCCTGGTTGACCTGCGCCTCAATGGTCCAAACACAGTCCAACCTGGGCTCGTAGCGGCCGTCAAGGTTTGGATCCGGGGAACCAAACATGCCCATGGGCGTGGACAGGAATCCACCACATCCCTGTTCCGGACCTGCAAGCAATTCAGAAACAAACAACCACTTCTTCAACTTAAATCTTAATACTGTGTCATCACAGCACAGGGCAACTATTTCTGCAAATGTGCAAATATAACGCCATACTAAAATATAAATTTGTGGAAACACTCTAACCCGAACTCTTTATTAAAGACGCTACCCATGAATTCATTTTGCCATGCTGAGCTGGCATCTCTCTGTTTACAACCAGTGCATATTACTTTTTACTGTTGTTTGATCAATTACACACTACTCATGCTCCTTTCTCCTTTTTTACTTCATCCTACCTGTGTCTTCCTGTAGGCATGTGCTTTGCTTTCTTTGGGATTAAAACTATTTCTCTTCAAGGAAGTTTAATTTTTCCTTCGTTTTTTCCTCTCCAGATAAGAAAATAATGCAAAATAAATGAAATTCTCTAGTGTTGATTCTCAGAAAGCTAAAATACACATGAAATGTTTTTAGTTTAGCTCTGCTGGACATCTCCCTATTTCAAAGGGAAATAAACCTGATGTGTTTTTCATCTGCTGCACTAGGTTTCCTTGGCCGACCACTGCATGTATGATCCTAAAAAATTCCTTACTTTGTGCAAGTGTATCTATAAGGACTGATGCTTGTTTGAAGGTAAAGGTTAGTAACACCAAATATTGATGTGAATTAGATTTTTCTTGTGTTCACTTACTTTTGCATTTGGTAAATTGATAAAAATAAGCAATCATTATTTAAAAGCATCCTTACTTTACAGCATTTTTTCCCCAAACCTGCCTAAAACGTTTGCACAGTAATGTACATACAAGTATTTTATTAACTGACAGCTCACAAATAGATTATATAGGTATTTTGACGTACCAAGTGTTTCGTGGTAAATAGCTCTCCAGCCAACCCCACTCACTGAGGCGTCTGTCCTGAAGACGATGAACATCTGGTTAGAGGAGGAGCGTAGATTGGGTGGGAGCACTGTCCCGCAGAACCTCCCGAGCAGCGGCGCTAAGGTGTCCTGTCCGTCATAAACTGCCACATAATCGTAGCGACAGGAAGAAGATGCCTCCAGATGGAAGGTGTTAAACCTGCGGACGGAGTAAAGGACAGCATGAATACTGACTTTATGGTGGCTGCTGATCAGTCATTGAAAGATTTCTGCTCAAAATATGAAACACCTGAGCAGATTGAACATAATAAAGAACAAAGTAAAGAGTAGAAGATGCGTAAGGAAGATAGTTTATGGGATAATACAGAAAGAAATTTCTTCCTTTTCTAATAGTCGTCTTCCACATAATGGCGTTTACATGTCAGTATCCTTAAACTTTTCTTTGATAAAATGTGCATTTTCACCATCTTTTCTCCAACAAACGAAACACATGAGTAATTTTTTCCATTGTTCATATTTCCTCTATGACGTCCAGCCACTGAAGTTTGGACCAGTTTCTTGTGAAGCATTTGAACCGAGTAGTGATCCTCCACCTGCACCACTGGTGCAATGTTACCCAACAACACAATAACAGGTGTCACCGGGATCTTATATCCAAGCAGCTCAATCAGAACCAAGTGTACGACCTCCCAAAATGTTTCACGGCTCCAAAATATATGTGTATAAAGTGTTTGATAATCTTTTACTTTAGATCTTAGGTGTAATATAATAAAAAGGTTCGGTAAACTTTTAATCCTGGTATTCCTCACAAAGCTCCTTTGCCTGTGTCGTCATACACTTCCACAAACGTGTTGTTGTGAAGATCAGACAGATTTAATGGGAGGCAGAGCATTTAGCTACCAGGCTTTACTACTATAGGTCGAGGCTGCTGTGTAATTTTCTGTACAAAGCTATAATTCGTGTCACTAATTAAGAATTTTAGTTGTTGCTTCTTTCTGTTAAAGAGAGATTTAGATTTTTCTTTGTTATAGTCTTTATACTTTTTAATTTGAATTGATTTAAATTGAGCTGAATGCAGTCTTACCTGAGATTCACCACTGTGTTGGGGCGGACGCTGATGTGGTAGGTACAGTTGATGTTGTGATGGTAGTCGACCATGGAAAGTGCCGGACTGCTCACTGTGCCGATAGTACTGTTGAAGAAACCACCACACGCTGCAGCAACACAAACAGGCACTGTATCAGTACATGCACTGCACGGAAACACAACAGTACTACCCTTTCCTTTTCTTCTTCACTTACGTATGGTTCTGTATTCTGCCATGAAGCCCCTGTCAGCGATTAGAGCGTCAGAGTAGAAGTGGAGTAACATGGGGCCAAAGGTGGAGAAAGGCCCTGGGATGTTGGTACCGCACAAAGTGGCGATGGCAGGGCCTCCTCTATCCAGGTCGTAGATCTGCAGACCATCGTAGCGACAGGTGGAGTGTCCTAGACAACAGACAGGCAGATCACACAGCCAAAAAATAATTACTATAACCAAACAACCTAGATGACAACACACCGCAAGGAAGACAAGGCTTGTGAATGAATCTCCAGGTGTTTCTCCATCCATATTGCTTCTACTAACACTTGCCTTCGAGTAGGAAGACCCGAAAAATGAGGACGACCACAGTCTGCTCTCCAGCGTTTATGGTGTAGTTGCAGTTAGAGCGGTGCGGGTAGTCGGCCGGATAATCTGGAGAAACCACGCGACCCGTGGGCGCTGTGAAGTTTGAGCCACATCCTAATGAGCAGAAAACATCAGAGTGTTAAGTTAAAACTGGAAACTGACACAAAAACATACTGTTACACAATATACTTAAATATTTACATGTTTTTTTCCCCCATAAATAAAATGAAAACTGCAAATTCTTGGAAATTAGGAAATCAAAATGTTTTTAGTATCTTTAGTCCTTGAGTTGTATCTAGAAGCAGGCAAAAATTGGTTTAGACCTGTTGTACTGTATGATTATTATTATTGTACATATTAAACAGAATATAGAATATGATGTCAAGTAGTTCAGATATTTCAGGTAAAAATAAAACCATGCTTATTTATTGATTAGGGACTGCGGATGCAAATTAGCAGCTCTGCTATAATTCAGCATATTTATAGTAGTATTCTCCCATATTGTTGTTCATCGATGCATTTTCCCCAAACACTCGAAACATCTTCTCAAAACTCAACAAATGCAGTTGCTTGTATTTTAAATTCATTTTGGATATAAAAGTAAAGATGTTCTTACTGGTACTGTAGGAGAGTGAGAAGCCTTTGCCACGGTCTCCAGTGGCCTGGAATCGGGTTGTGATGATGTTGTACGGAGCGACGAAGGGTCCAGGAGCCACCGAGCCGCAGCCTGTCGACAGCAAATTCTCAGCATTTTGGTTGTCACCGGACCACACCTGCAGAAACATACGATGAACAGTGATTTAGAAATAGTTTTTTAAACTGAAATTGGTTTTAAAGATACATTGTCCACTGTGAACATCTGAATCATTTTGGTAATAGAGTCTGAACTGGAAGTGACTTGCAGCATTGTCCAATTTTTTTATTTTTTTTAGGTTCTTTTCAGATGTGACTGCAAAAAGTCTTGGTTGTCTAATACTTATGAAATGGTAGTCAAACGTGAAACCACAAATAAGTCCTTTTGATACAGTATATAATCTGAATTTAATAAAATAGTTTATTAAACTTTTACGTTGCACAAACGAATTACATAGAGTCCACTAAACTGCATTAGACTAATTATGTACTAACCATATAAATGATGTCTACCATGAAGCTTTTCTTTACTTTTTCCATTTTACCTTTTTTTTTTTTTTTTTACCTCAGCACCTCCACAATTTGTGCTTGTGGATGTATGTGTGTATTTTTCAATTCTTTGTCACATCATGAATAATTCATATGACTAATTGTTGACACATACATGTGTTTGGTAGGAAACTCATTAAAACTGAGTTCGTTCATTAAACTTTGCATTGTAATGTTCTTTGACATGATTCATTGGAAACCTTCATGCCTTTGACCAAAATAAATATATTTGCCTTATTCGTTTTTAAATCTTACTTTTGAATCACAGCAACAAAAAAAAAAAAAAAAAAAATTATTAAAGACCTGATAAAACTAAGTGGAACCTTGTTGCTTTCTAAAGGACACCATTACTTTATCATTGCATTTGCTCAGTAACAAGCAAGAAACTTAAAAGAAACTGGACACAAAGACCGTTGAGATAGTTGCTGGGCCGGGACATGGGCGACTTGGGTGTTAAACAAGTAAATTAATTATGTAAATACTAAAATTGTCTATGAACTTTTTATAAATCCGGAAAAGGGTTAAATGTTGTGTCATGCTTACTAACTTGTCATCATATTGACTGGAACACCAATGGCTGCCTCAACAAAATGTTTGTTAGGTATTTAGATCAGTTTTATCTGGATTAAACTTCCCCTTATCTATTGGGTTCTTCTAGTGATGTAATAGAAGTGACGTCTAACACCTAATTTCCATTTCTTTGTTTACTTCTGCTTTCCCATGCCGTAGAAAATCACTTAATTCTCAATTTCATCATGTCTCTTCTTTCAAATAACTCACGCAGTCCCAAACCCTCCTCTTTAAATCCACCACATGAGGTTTATAGTTAGGATCATGTAGATATTGTGCATTTAAACGAGTTTCAGACCTTGACGTAACTGCTCTCACAGGTCCCTGAACTGTCTGGAATCTGGAAATCGCTGCCGTAGATCAGCTCCAGATGTTTCCCCTCGTGGGCGATGACCTGCCAGGAACACTCCACGTTAGCCGGGAAGTTCTGGGGGTAGTCTGGAGACGTGATTGTCCCTGCATCAGAGTGGATGATCCCTCCGCAACCTGGTGGAACATAAAATGATGTATCAAAATAAATAAATAAAAATAGGGAACGTATGCATCATCAAACCGGCATCCTGACAGCTAATTGCTAAATTGGTAATTGTGCTTCTATCACAGCTAGCCAGTTCATTTAGCTCGTATAAACCCACCTGAAGAATCAGCAGACCAGGAGGCAATAAATCCTCCTTTGGACACGCTCAAGTCAGCCAAGAAAACTACGGCAAGTTTGTTGGAGCCTGACTGGATGGTTCCTGGGGAGTCGGTGCCACAGTACTGGCCTATCACAGGTGAACCTGGAGATCCTCCATTGAAGATGGTGACGGAGTCCCAGCCACATGTGGAGTGGGCCTCCAGATGGAAGTAGGTGAAGGTCAACTGCAGAAAGGTGAGCGCGTTTACATGATGAGGGGTTAATTAGCCACAGAAAACAAGAATGTGTGTGTTAGTTGTAAATTGCTTCGAGTCGATTCTACACAGTCCTCACCGTTATAGTGTGGCCCTCAGGAGCCTCCAGCAGCCAAGCACAGCGACTAGGGCCGGGATAAACATCTGGGTAGTTGGGGCTGGATATCACACCTTCTTCACCAGTCTGCCAGCCTCCACACTCTGTAAAGAGGACAACGTTTTGACTGCTACACTCATCTTGTGTTTGAACATGATCTAAGGTATTTAAGTTGTCAACGTCTGCCTTACCAGAGAACATATATTTGGCCTTGAAGCCCAGGTCTTCCTGGGAAGCATCGGTGCGCAAATGGACATAAAGCTCTGGAGTGAACACCACAATGGGAATTCTGGGGGGTGTCTGCCCACAAAACCTGCCCAGCAGCTCCCCATCTGAGTCACCTGAGGGAGAAAGCAGAATGTTTAGAAAAGTAAAAACATAAAGACACTTTTTTATTATCATTCATCCACTATTTTATTTCCGCCTATAGTTAGTGGTGAGGGTACAGAAATATCTTGTGCTCTGGTCCTTAATTTAAATGACAAACAACTCAAGTTTCACATCAATGTCTGTCTGGAATCGTGTTCTGTAGGTACTGAAGAAGAAAGTTTGAGGAAGGATTAAGAACAGAAGAACAAAAAGCATGACATCCTTACATCACCTGGATGTCTGAGAATCTTCCCAGTGATGAATCTGTGTCTAATGAACGCAGCTCATCAGCTGATGGCAGTTTTTTCTCAGTTGCTTTTGTTCATTTCTCATTTAAATTCTCAAAACTATCTGTACCTCAATCGTCACTTCATTGTGTCACTTGTGCACAACAAAATAGCAGTTTCTCATTTCTTTGAACAAGTTGTAAATACTTTGGTGCATCCATGCATCCATTAGATGGCGCTGCTTTGCAGGGGAGGATTATACGTTTTATAAGTTTTCCAGAATAATGGGGGAAAAAAAACTTTGCCCCGAATTAATTTTCTGCAGTTTTCATTTGATAAACACAATTTCCTCTGTAGGCACTTCTTGTAGTGTAGTTGTGTGTGAAAAGCTTGCCATTGGCGTCATGGCCTTGGCCTGCACTGTTGAAGGCTGATGAACTGCTGCACGTGAAAACCACATGCTTCTAAACCTCACTGAGAGGCACCGGGGGCATGATTTAAAAGAGAGCCTCAGGATCTGGGACTCACCTAAGCGGAACTGGAGGTAGTCACGTTCGCAGGTCTGGTGGGTCTCCAGGTGCAAGTCCTGTATCAGCACCACGATAGAAGAGTTGACGTGCTCCGGGTTCTGGATGAGCCACTCACAGTTGAGATTGCTGCTGTAGTTGGAGACCAGGTAGCCAGGGGAAGTGAAATTCCCACCCATGGGGTCGCTCAGGATTCCACCACAATCTGAGAAAAGACAGAATTACTTCATGCTCACACATAAATTGCAATTCAACAGCACATTTACGTGAAGTCTGAAGCCCTCGCGATGGGAATGTAGATGTGAATTTACTTTCACCACACCACTGTGGCGCCCACATGGGAAATTTAAAAGGTGCAACTGAACTAGTCCCAGTCTAGATAAAATAATCCTAATAATAATAATCCTATTTCTATAAATGTCATATAATCTCTTTTTAAAGGATTTTATTTTCACAGACCCCTTGCAATTACACCACAGACAACTAGGGGTCCGCGGACCCCCTGTTGAGAATCACTGTTCTATCTTATTAGTTTGCATCGGACCCTCAGGTAGGCCCTGTGTTTGATACCCCTGCTGCCAAAGGTGTCGTCTAACCTGCAGGCTCATCGGAGGAATAAGAAGCCGTGAAGCCACCATTGGACACAGAAGCGTCAGTTCTGAAGATGACGGTCATGGTGTTGCCAGATGAGCGCACCTCAGTGCCTGCTGGTACTGTACCACAGAATCGCTGCAGGCGAGGGGCATCTGCTGTCACACCATTCAGTACCTAGAAGACACGGTAATCTGTATTTTAATACTTAGTCCTTGCAATGTTTGCCAGTTATTAACACATTTTAGCTTTTACGACTATTTTAAAAGAGCATTAGAGATGAATTAAATCCATTTGCAGGGTGAAAATTATGCCAGCAATAAATTAATTATGGTGAAATAGGAATATTTTTTTAAAAAACAAGCCTAAATCGAAAAGATAAAATGATGAAATGCTAAGATGCGTTCACTCACGTCGACGTAGTCAAACCGACAGGTGGTACCAGAAGCTTCCAGTCGCAGGTCGTTGATGGTCAGAGTAACCTTACGACCCTGAGGCACCACCAGCTCCCAGTGACACACCCGACTGTGGGGGTATAAGTTGGGGTAATTGGGGCTGGAGATAGTTCCTGATGGAGCGTTCAGCTCACCTCCACATGCTGAAGGCAAAAAAGAAAATGGAAAAACACATTTTATAATAAATAATAGTACAGTACAATCTCCATGAATCAAAAATAATGCTGAAAAACAACTCAAATACTGGAATGCACTCTTTACTGGCCTCTTAAAATAAGGAGAAATTCATCTTATCTAAAACTCTGAAGCTGGGCTATTAAACCAAAAGTAGAGAATATGTCACTCCCTGTTTAGCTGCTCTGCACTGGCTTCAAGTGACAATTAGGATTTTAAGGTCTAAATGCTCCTCCTGCTGTTAATTTGCCTGTTACGTATATGCCAACGGGTTCATGCATTGTCTGCTGATAAATTGGAGGTTCCCAGCAACAGCCAAAAGAAAATTAGAGAATCAGAACCATTTTCAGATAAGCTTTCTAATACTACTACCTACAGGTACTAGGGGAGAAAGCTGTCTTACTTTGTTGGTCATGAAATTTCCCAAAAGAGAGGTAGAGTGGGGGAAGACAGGCCCTTTATACTTGATTAAACTTAAAACTTTAGTTTTTTGATGAATCTTATACTCAGGGCTGTGTCTTGAGTGTGTGCTTGCTCGTGGGATAATTGTTGACTTTTCTCTCTATCAGAGTATGATAAGACCTTTCTACATGGAGTTTATCTTCAACTAAATGGTCATAACTGGTTGTAGTACTATGCAGTTGCATGCCGAGATACTTTTGTCTTAATCAGCTGAAACATGCACCATTATGTAATCCAAAAGCCATGTGACTAGACTCATATCAGAAAGGCTGGTTAATACGGCACTATTTTGTTCACTTAACATTTTATGCACATGGTTTTCTCAGTCCAAAAGAAACATCCTTGCCTCCAGGATCCATGTGAAACAAAGGATTGTAAGCTTGTATGGTTTTGCAAAGTGCAGTACATTTGCAAATATACATGTTTCAAAGACAGAAATGACTAGTTCTCCTTTTAGAAACTAAGATCCGCAATTTCCAAGGTTTTAAACATGGATAAATAAGTAAAACTCTACGAGAATTGTGACAAATTTGAATCATTCAGGGCTCTGCTCTATAACGAGTGCTGCAGCTGTGATGGAGGAAAACTCCACCATCAAATAAAGTTAATGGAGATGTGATTCTTTCTTTTTAGGCAGGCTTTAAAACTTAGTTTGAGATTAGATCTTTTAAACACTGAGTTTCAACATTTCAGCTTTCGCTGCACTGTTTGCGCTTCGCTTGCACTTTGTAATACAATGTATTTTGTGTCACAATAATTTGTAATACTGTGTAACTGTAATCTTTTCAAATGATTGTACCTTCGACGCTGGCTTCAAATGCCAGCCTGAAGCCCGGCGCATTTCCACTGGTGTCACTGACAAACTTGACATAGGCAAAACTGTCAGAGGTGTCCATCGAGGCTGGAAGGTTACTGCCGCAGTGTCGGCCCAGGAGGCGCCCTGCACAAACAGTAAAGGATATGTCAACACATCTGTTTCAAAACCTAATCAGGAAGTTCAGTTTAGAAGGCTGAAAAGGACAACATGTCGAATAAAGAGGCTGCAATGGCAAAAAAAACAAACGAATAGATCCTCGTGCTTCATTTTGATTTCATCAAATTTGTTGGAGTCGTTGGTAAAACTTAGAACAGGTGGAGCCAGATCTTAGGACAATGTTTACTGATGAATTGTTCAAACACTGGCTAATAGTGCAGTAAAAGGATTAAGGTATTTATCTTAACCTCCTGAGACCCTGCGTCCTCATACGGGGACATAAAGTTTTAGGTTTTACTTTATAAGCAGCTTATTCTGCTTCATTTAACCCCATTGTCCTCATTAGTGGACGCTTTAGTCTGCCATCTAGTGGTAGCAGTGGTAGTGTAGTTTTAATGGATGCACAAATTCAACAAGTTTTATCCATAGTAACGAGCTACAATGTCGTTAATTACCAAGTACTCGTTTGAGGACATTGGGACTTCACTGTTCTGTCTTTGCTCAGCCATGTTCAGGTATTAAACTGTTTTATATATTTTGTCACACATTGAGTGACTTTATTATAATATAAATAATGAAATAATCCCAGTGTCCACATATGAGGACATTGTTTTATTGAAAAACTACTACTTCCTGTTCAAAGATGATGCTCAGTTTTTATGCATCTTCGATACCATGGAGAAATTAAAACCGCAGACCAAATAAAAGCTCGGGTCTCAGGAGGATAAATTTAACTCTCTTTCTCACTCACCTGAGGCATTATACTCTCTGACCTCCACGTAGTCAGCGGAGCAATCTGAAGAGGACTGCAGGGTGAAGTTCACATAGCTGAGGGTGAGGTAGTGTCCTGTAGGCCCTTCCAGGTACCATTCACAGTTGGAGTTATCAGGATAGTTGGCTCCCGGGAAGTCGGGGCTGTGGATCATACCGTTCTGACCAATGTAGGTGCCGCCACATATTGCTGTAAGGAATTGCAGATACAAAATTAGTTGACGTCTTCAGCTGATGGGGAAAAAAAGTTTTTAGTCGAGGATGGGGAGCAACCACAAACACCTGCAGAACATCAGTGTTGC
This sequence comes from Mugil cephalus, assembly GCF_022458985.1. Taxonomy (NCBI): domain Eukaryota; kingdom Metazoa; phylum Chordata; class Actinopteri; order Mugiliformes; family Mugilidae; genus Mugil; species Mugil cephalus. The sequence goes on along the minus strand of NC_061780.1, from coordinate 22,491,962 downwards.
TAAACTCTTCCCAGTCTGATATCTGATCAGAGATATCAATGCTGGAGAGCAGGACAGATTCTCATTTGGAAAACTATCTTCAGATGTATATCACATGATGCCTTTTGATACTTACCAATGGAGTACTTCGCCTTGAATCCTTTGTGTGTGACGCTGGTGTCAGTGCGAAACCTCAGCATCATGGAGGACCCTGTCGAATGTTGGGTGGATGGTCGGGTGTTTCCACAGAGCCGGGAAATTATGTCAGCGCTGAGCGATGCGCCATCATGCAGCTCCAAGTAGTCATACCTACAACTGAAAATACAAGAAAGAGTATGTGAAAACATGACTCTACGATCCCAAAGCATTGCTGTTAGTTGGATAAAGACCCCACCAATATATTTGTACAATTAATTTTAACATGTTGCCCAGTAATATAAGAATGACAAATGAAAATGCAATATCTTAATCCAAAAACCCTCAATTTAAACATTGCAATAAAGAGTGTATAATTTAGAAATATGGAACTAACGAGGTCGTGGGCTCGATGTAGAATTCATCTTCAAAGTCGAGCTGGACAGACTCTCCATTGGGCACGGTGATCACCCATATACAGTCAATGTTCTGGGGGTAGTTCTGAGGGTAATTAGGTGAAGTGATGTACCCTGGAGGATCGCCATCATTCAGTTCAATGACGCCTCCACATGCTGTGGAAAGACACAAAAGAAACACCCTTGGTTGCGGTCTGCTTTGTCATAGTGACCAGTTCATAGTGGATGAATATGAAGCCATACTTAAACACTTAAGATGCAGATAGATAGATTCATAAACACAACAAAATTTAAAGCACAAAGAAAAAAGCGGAGCTCATATAAAAAGCAACGAATACTAAAAGAGTAGACTGTACCCTGACTGTGGGCTTCAAAGACCATCTTAAAACCAGTGGCCTCATTACTGGCATCAGATACAAAGTTAACGAAGAGATGGTTGTCAGTGGTCTGGAGTGGGGACGGAGGAGTTGAACCACAGATACGTCCTCCCAGCAGAGGAGACGATGCGTCAGGACCGTTCCTGAGCTGTGGATATAAGAGGGAGTGAAAAAAATCACTGTGACTGTCAAATGGACAGTGTCCTAACAGATAAAGGCAGAACACGTAATGTGTACAACATATGTTATGGGGCGCCGTTTGTAAAGCTGCATATGTTAAAATGAACACACAATTTTCCCTACAGTTAGCTGCAAAACACACACACACGAAAAAGGGAGTCAAAGTCACCTTTTTTCACATTTACTAAAAGTTAAATCTAAATGTTAAATCTAAAAGTTAAACCTAAATGTTTGATGTTAAATCTAAATGTTAAATATCAAACCTAAATGTTTGATGTTAAATCTAAATGTTAAATGTAAAATATGTGAAATGTTGAATCTAAATCTTAAATGTAGTCAAACTAAATATTTAGCTAATATTTACAATCCACGTCATCCTAAAGCTAATGCTCCTATATCTGGACAGAAATGCCTCCTTAGCATCAATTAGCATATTAGTTAAATAGTTACATTACATTTAGGTTTAACATTTGTATTGAGATTTAACATTTAGTAAAAAAAAAAAAAAAAAAGTAACACACATTTGTTTCTATTTTTTGTATTTTGGAGGAAATGTAGTAAAAAAATTGTGTGTTCATTTTAATATGCGCAACTTTACAAACGGCGCCCCATAGATTTTGCTCTCCATATCTTTACCTCCAGGTAATCTCCTGAGCTGCATCCAGTGCCATAGCCTTGAATCTGGAAGGGGGTCAGGAAGGTGACAGAAACCCTAAAGCCTGGTGTCACCATTACATGCCAGCTACAGTTCAGACCAGGCAGGTAGTTCTGGGGGTAGTGGGGACTGCTCACCGTCCCTCTGTCTACATGTAGGAGGCCACCACAACCTGTAAAAACATGTAATGATAATTATTGTCAGGTCAGCAGCATCATTATTGTTGTTCATACTGTGTGTGCAACAACTCTTAAGATAATACTTTATTGATCCACATTGGGAAAATTCAAATCAGATTAATCAGATAAATGGATTATGTAAATGCATGTATTTGTGTGCAGTCATTGTATGTGCTCTCTGGTATGTCTCAAGTTTTTTCTGTAGATGTTGATGATTATTAATGTGCTTCTGGTGTAAGACCTTTCGAGTAGGAGACATTGAAGCCTTTGGCGTTGAACTGGCTGTCTGTGGAAAAGTGGATGAACATGGAGTCTCCTGTTGAGTGGAGAGAACCTGGCGGCTCGCGACCACATACACTGGCCAACTCGGGGGAAAGACCGCTTTCACCTTGAAACACCCAAACACATGGAGAGTTACATAATATTTAAGAGTCATTAATGCACCATATATATATATATATTCACACACAGTAATCTTGTACTTCCATAAACTCAATATCCATTTTAGTCCATGATTAATCTCCAAAAAGGTTTTCAATATACCATAATTATGATGGACCATTTTAATTATGATCCTGTGGAGTTTCATGACTTACCGTCTCTGATTACAATACTGTCAGAGTAGCAGGGGGGAGAGCCCTCAACGTCAAGAGACAAAATGTTCAGTTCTATAGTTGAGTCCGGAGAGCGAATCAACCACGTACACTCCTGATTATTAGGGTAGTTTTCAGGCCAGCCAGGAGAAAAGAAGAATGCAGGACTCTCCAGAGCCATCAGCTGTCCTCCACATGCACCTGAGACACACATAAAAACACATGTTCATTGATACGATGCACACGATTTGATAACATTCATTTACTATTGTTTCACATACAACCTGAACAATATGCTTGTGACATTTTGTAGATGTTTTTTAATTCAATTTAGCATCAAAAACTTGCATGGATCAATGGATCAGTGGATGGATGGATGGATGGAATCCATTTTGGGAGTGTCTATAATTGACCATGTCAAAAACCATGGTTTATGAATGAGAGGAGCTGGTTTAAGAGTTTTTTCAGATGTAGCTGGGAGTGGGGCCTTCCAAGGTCTTTTTCGGCTTCCGGATGAACACAACTCCCTGAGCCAAACTCCTGAGGTACCTAATGTCCAACCGCACAGCTTCCCCATTTAGCTTGGTGGCAGCTTGACGGACCTTGTTTACATAGTAACGGTTGCTAGGATGCATAATTGGACAATGATGGGGACGGGGTTTTGTGAAAGGTGGTATGGTAACGAGTAATGATGCAGCACAAAAAAAATGTATGGGAGTTAAAGTCATCGAAAATATGTGGTGAAGTAAAAATGGAAGCAGAAGAAAAAATAATACTCCAGTAGACTCAGCACTTAAGTACAGTAGTGAAGTAGTTCTACTTCGTTACTATACATCTCTGGTCTCTGCTCATTATGATGCAGTTAAAGTTACTTATAATATTTCTTTTACCCTTTCACTGTACAGTGGCAGGCAAAATGTATTTCTATAGTGGTGTATTTAAAATAAAACAAATAAAAGAATGAAAAAATTTGAGAAAGGGGCTGTTGTGTCTGACCTGGTGCTATAGTGGGTGGTGGTCCAGTGTCCTGTAAAGCCGTCCATTCCACCAGGAAGCCTCGTCCTGTCGTCGATGAATCTGACTGGAACTGCAGGGTGACGGTGCTTCCTGTACTTCTTATGGGGGCGGGCAGGTTCAGACCACAGAACGTTCCCATGGGGTAATGATGAACGGTGGGGCCATCGAATATCTGCAGAAGACAATGATTGAGCGAAGACGAGGTGAGTTATCAACACACACCTGTCTGGGCTGAGATCAGACTGGCTGGCTGAGTCAGGGCTATGTCCAGATTATGCAGTATATTCTATACTGACTGAAACATTGAAACAATTCACTAAAAATAAAAGAATAATGGAGACACGACACTGAAAAGGATAGCAAATATTGTGAGAAATGGAGATCAAGATCCTGAATATTTGCTTTGACTGGAGAGCAGTGAATTTTTTAATACATACATGGTTCGACTAAGCACCTAATTCTCTTCCTTTTCTTGTTTGGAAAAGGACACAGAAAAATATGTTTTGCTTGGGATATTTCTGCTCAAGTTAACCTTTCAAAGAATAATCCACCTGTCCATTTTTAATTTGGCAAAAGACACGAAATTAAGGTGTGCATGGAGGAATCACCAGGATACAATTACATACACATGAGTATTTGAAGTTGTTTTACAGGATTTGTTTTTTTAATGACACAAAAATGCAGCAAACACATTAATTATCTGAGAAAGAGAAAATTTCACTCACACTCAGTATTTGTCCCAAATTAATTTATTGCAATGAGCCATTTGATGTTAAACAACAAGATGATTAAAACCACTAAGAATTATGGTGTTCCTGGATAACAGGCTGCAAAACAAATCTAGGATTATTTTACACGAGAAAAATAACCATAGATTTTTTTACAGGACGACTATACAATATATGGATACAAAAATATCAGAACTTTAATAAAAAGGAGCGAATTACAAACACAAAGATCTATTTTTGTTTGATGACGGAGCCCCGTCATGCCCTTGTTAATGCAGTGAAGCTTCCCCCCAATAACTATACATGGATACAGCTGGAAAGGAAGATGATTGTATCTGCTGTGACTGCATACACACACACACAGACAGACACACACACACACACACACACACACACACACACACACAGACTTACTTTCAGATGGTCGTAGTAGCAGTTCAACAGGTCCTCTATGTCAATGACCAAGAAGCGTATCTGGATGAACTTGTCTCCATCCACTGTTATGGTCCAGCGGTAGTTGGCGTTGTTGGGATACGGCCTGGGATAAAGTGGGGAAGCTATCTGACCAGACTCCCCAGTCACGTCGACACCGTACACTGAGGAAAAGAACGATTACAGTATATAATTAATTCATAGACTTTACCTCTTGAGCTCAACTCTTAATTTTCCTATTGATGATTGTCTCATAGTAACAATAACAGTATAATTAAATTACAGAAGGTTGGAGAATCGTATTCAGCCGAAGACACTCACGGTGTGAGAAAGTAGCTCTGAATCCTGCTCCGCTCGTTGTTGAATCAGAGATAAATTTAACCCAGAGGATGTGAGCGGTCAAGGAGGTGTAGTTGGAGGGAAGTGTCTCTCCACAGAAGCGACCGACCAGAGGCCCGGTGGAGTTGCCTTCTCTGATTTCCAGGTAGTCGTTGACACAGTCGGGGCCCCCTTGGAGGTGAAACATGCTGAACGAAACAAAAGAAGAATGTTATAGATATAAAGGTTCCTCTTAATACTACACGACTACTACAACATTATACAAGCCAAATATTTATGGTTGTCAACAAACACTGATCTGTGATAAATATTCTAATTCAAAGTTCCCTTAATAGGTCAAATTAGCTAGACAATTACTGGAACGACTGAAAGATGATATGATATAAGTTGATAATCTTATCTCCCAATTCACAACCTTACTTCCTCTAGCGCAAACTGTCTGTAAACAAATTTATTGTACACCATATTATACATTTATAAAGTAGATAGATAAAGTCTTCTCAAAACTTCTTCCAAACATATATCTGATGTGTATAAACAGACTTGTGTATATGTACATAATTACTGGCTTACTTTTGTATATTTTACATATGCTTTATACATTCATTATTTTATATGGATACTGAATTTTCCTGATGGATATAGTGTATATCTGTGTTTCATGCAATCAATCATTCGTTTTTATGTACAGGTCAAACCATTTTACCCTCCCAATGATGCATTTGTTGCTCACACATTCCAAACAACTGGTGCTTGAAGTTGTATCATGTGTTGGAGATACTGAAGGGCTGAAACGCCAACAATCTGGTTTGTTGACACCCTGCTCTAATTTTGCCAATGCGACCATAAGAAACCGACGTGTTACACTTGAATTTAGATCATTTCAACACGCTCCCAACGTCAAGGATTCAAACGGACTCACATGAACGAGAGCTGGACGCGGTTTCCCGGGGAGCTACTGATGATCCACACACACTCGACGTTAGGCGGATAAGCATCTGGAAAGTTGGGGCTGTTGAACGCACCATTCTCCATCACCATTTGTCCTCCGCAACCTACGCAGATGAGAAGAAGAATAATGTTTCCTGGATGTCCTGTCAGGACCAGCGTGTATGCATGAGACTATAACGAGGTGTCTTACTGGAGGTGGACGCCGAGTACGTAGCTCTGAATCCTCTTTTGGAGACGGAAGCGTCAGATAGGAAGTTCACTACCAAAGAGTTGCTGAATGATGTCACTGGGTGAGGTATTTCAGAGCCACAGTATCGCCCTAATAAAATTAAACAGATAGAAATTATATTATTAGAAAGACGAGGACGCGGCCATTTATTTCAAGAATATATGGTTAATTATACCTATGATAGAAATTCATTCATTTATTCATTCATTACTGAGTAGTGCATTGTTATCACAGCGATATCATCACCTTCTTTGTCATATTTCTTGGAAAAAAATATTTTTAATAATATCATATATTCAATATTTGGTTCAGTTTTTTTTTCTGAAAACTTATTTTGTTTATATTGAATTACTGGGGCCATTATTTTAAGACGAAAGACTGAATACAATATTTTTAACAACAATCTCTATTCTTAACCTGGTTCCCCTAAATGTGACAAATTTATTTCCCTACAATATGGGCAATGATGCAAGTACACCCACTCATATGCAGTTTATCTACCTATAGAAGGCGCCTGGTAGTTGTCGCCATCAAGGATCTGGACGGCATCGTGTGAGCAGTTGGAGTTGAGCCTCTCTAACTCAAAGTCAGTGAATGACAAGGTCACATGGTTGACTGACCACATTAAAAAAAAAAAAAAAAGACAAGTCAGTGATTAAACATTTTGTACTTAACAACAAATACGAAACGATGAGCGAATCCAGACTGAGGACCTTGACTGAGGCAACTCACATGGTTCCTGTGCTCTGATAATCCAGCTACAGTTCTGATTGTGTGGGTACACTGCTGGGTACCGCGGCGATGCAATAGCGCCACCAATGTCATCTGTTGTGATGGTTGCACCGCAAGCTGTTGGATTGAAAAAAAAAAAAGGAAAAAGTTACACAGTCAGTCTTGTTTGTTAGTTGTTGCAACACCAATCAGGCTAAACATTATGACTTCACTTTTATTGTGTATGTCTCTGGCTGGTGCCATCAAGGAGTGTCATAGCTATGGGGTGGGGGTGTCTGGTCTGGTCTGGTCTAGGTGGGTGCTACATGTCTAAGTAACATCCTCATGAATGAATGAATGTAAGGTTCAAAAGTTTCCCACTTCTCCTCTCAATGGTCATAATGTTGTGGCTCATTGTGTGTATACCTACAACAAGACTTATATGTGCAGAAGATCTGAATAAGACAAGTGTTTTTTTGTTGTGATGTAAAACTGAATCGATCAGGCACAGTGCCCAATAATAATAATACCTCAAAAGAATTATTAATTTATTTGTACGTCTTTGGTTTTATGGTCAAAATGTGCTTTTCAAAAATGTTTCTCAAATAATTTCTTGATATATAAATTAATCTGTCTTAATCTGTATCTGAAGGAATTTTAACATTCAATTTATTATGGCAAGAGAGTGTGAGGGGTGGATTGGTGGATTTAATATCACCCAAGGGTTCGACTGTTTAAAGACGACCCACCTTCAGAGAAGCGAGCACTGAAGCCGCGGTGATTCCGACTGGAGTCTGAACGGAAGCGAACGTAGATGATGTTCTGGGTGGAGGTGATGGCCGGAGGAATAGTGGTTCCACAGATGTGGCCGAGCAGAGGGGCAGACGAGCTTGGTCCATCGTAAATCTAGAGACGGAGAGACTGGTTTCAACAAAGCTACGTAGCTTTCAAACATGGCAGAATGAAAGTCTAGGTGGTACTCGTTGGTCTGCATGTTCCACGAGTCCTTATGAGACATTTCTGCAACTACAGTTTTTTGATTGGAGCCCCTAACCCCTGAACTGGTCCCCGGGCTCCTTGTAAGGCTGTTTATATTTCTGAGTTGTTAAGTGCAGAGAACAAATTCCTTCCATGTGCATCTATATTTGATCAGTATAGTTGATTTACAACTACATGTAGTGGGTTTGGTGTAGTTGGAAAAGTGTGACTAAATTTTCAAAACACATGCTCTTATTTAGTGTGCCATATACTTAATATGTGCCATATACTTGATAATTAATAGCTGGAATAGCATCATAATTACTGGTTTTTATTAAAACATAGAACACTTTATGCCAGGGTCTCCAACGCTCTGATTATTGGAGCACATCCTCCCCCATTATTTTAAATGCACAATGTGTTTGACCTCATTAAGTGCCATCATTAACTTGAATCAGTTACTCACAGACACATAGTCATAGATGCAGCTGCTGGAAAATTCAATGTCCAGGTCCGTGAAGTTAAAGAGGACACGGTGGCTGGGATCCACAGAGATGACCCATGAACAGTCCACATTGTTGGGGTAGCTGCTGGGATACGAAGGAGAATGGATCTCCCCCGATGGAGCCGTGACTGGGCCTCCACAGCCTGCAGGAAGAAAGACGAGGGTTATTAAGAGGGTTGGTAAAAAAACAAAACATGGATGAAGCCCATGTGGATGTGCAAAAAAAACTGCAGTTCATCGAGTGGCCACTTGAGGCTGTCTCCAAAAGGGAGCAAATCCCCACAGACCCACATATTAAACTTTACTGCCTGGTACCAGAGCGATTTTAGTCTCAATAGTTGGGTTTATTTCACTGTCACTGGTGTATTTAATATTGTGATGTAGTATTCTAAGTCATAGTGACGAACCCACCTCCTTGGGCTTCAACCCAACTGGCATTAAATCCACGGCCGCTGACGTAGGCATCAGATACGAAGCGAATTGTGAGTAGGTTGCCCGTGCTTGAGACCTGCATTGGGCTGGATGTTGTGGTGCAGAGTTTGGCCAGCTGAGGGGCTGAGAGGTCGGGGCCTCCATGCACCTGAGGGAAAGTCAAACGTTATTAGTGACAACTTTATATTTGGTAACTTCAGTGCATTTTAAATTGCGTCCCTGTGCTTCTCATTGAGGTTTAGAAGTGGTTTTCATTCAGCCAATCAGAGAAGACCAAGGAAACATCCTCAGGTCAACTCAGGATCTAATGTGGTCTACAAGGTCCACATCTGCATGAACGCTGAACATAACTGACTCAATAGGTACCACAAAGAAGAGGCTGAATGTTTCTGTCTAATGCAATAATGTGTATGAATCAGATCTTATGTTCTAATTACCTAAAATACATGTTTACACCACTTAAAGGCGAGGTACCATATATGGATTTTCTACATGAAATTAAAAAAAAAAAAGTAAAATAAAAAGTAAAAATGTTTTCTCATACTCTATAATAATAGTAGCAATTTATAATTTAAAGTATTTCAAAGAGCGTCCTTTAAAGCATTAAGACTAGAAACATTAATCTCAGACTTTCAAAAAGATATGCATCATTATAAATTCATTAAAAATGCATCAGTTAGATACATTTATACAGTTAGACATTATTATTTTCCAAATTGTCGTATTTCTTAACATATCAGATTTATTTCAACTCGTGCAGTTAAATTCAGGAAAGCTTTCTTTCTCTTCATTTATAAACTTGCTTCCTTGTTTTTAGTCACTGGTTCATATCTTACTTCCAGGACGTCGTAGCGGCAGTCTTGGTGGTACTCAACGTCAAACTCATGGATAGTGAGTGTAATACTGGTGCCAGCTGCTGTGGTGAGGTACCAGATACACTCTGTGTTGTCTGGGTACCTGCTCGGGTAGCCGGGGCTGCTGACAGAGCCACTGGGGCCAGAGAGATCCCCACCACAACCTGCAGAAAGAGACGCAGAAGCATTAAGTCACTGAATCATCTGTTTCAAATCGTTTGTTATCTGAAATCTGAAGTGCACCAGTTAATTCTGTACTATACTAATTTAATACATTTAATACAACTGCTTAAAATGTTATTAATCTGGTGAGTGATACAGGGGCGTCACTAGGTTTTAAGGACAGGGGAGGCCTAGCCCCCAGGAGATGCACAGGATGTAAGCAAATGTAATGTGTGAGCACAATGTTTCACAAACAGCTAACAAAGACTGGAGATTTATTCATTCATACATCATGTGAATGAGTCACCCCAAAGATAAAAGAAGAAAGTGCACACTTAACTAGAGAAACAACCAGGACCATGCATTTCAGACTAACTAGGTAGCTAAGTAGCCGTGCTCTTTTAGAGCTGGAATGTATCTTTTAAGACTTTTCTCAATGAGGGATCATTTGGTTCATTAATTACATGGGACTTTCTGCTGTTAGCTAACTTTCTTAAAAAACGTTCTTATATTCATCCTTATCAGCTCTGCGTGATTCAAAGGTACACACATGCTGCAGGTATCGAGTGCAGCAGTTCCCACGGAAAACATGGGCTGGATTATCAGTTTACATATGTGTGCTGTACTTGTCAATTCACAGCATGAAAGCCCTTGAAACATCGCACCACTGATAACGCTGTTTTTTTGCATCGTATTTCATTCACTCATTGAGGATTGTCATTTGTAATGTACAGATCTCTGTCTGAAATGATCCTGCTGATCCTTCCGTCTTACCGTTGTGGTACCACATCATCTGGAAGCCAGGCATCGACAGAGTGGAGTCTGCTCTGAACACCATGGTGAGGGCTGAGCTTGTGGTGCTGTTGGCTGGTGGGGGGGTGTTTCCACAGAATGTCCCAATCAGAGGAGAGTTCACGTTTGGCCCATTATAGAGCTAGGCCGGTAACAATGCGAGAAAGTGGTGTTAGTTCAGAGTATGATAGACAGTCACAAAAAAAAAAAAATATACCTGTACTTTTTGAACTCACAAAAACAGCAGGTTATAATAAACTATATAAAGCAACAGAAGAAACTGTGTGATGCTACAATGCTAAAAGAAACATGGCACAATAAACTAAATATGTCAGTATTTCTAATACCTGTGGATACGATACAATATGGTACGATACGATACAAAACAATACGATACAATATGGTACGATATGATACGAAACAATACAATATGATACAATACAAAACAATACAATACGATACGATACAATATGAAACAATACGATACGAAACAATACAATACAATACGATATGATACGATACAATACGATACAACGGTACGATACGATACGATACGATACGATACGATACGATACGATACGATACGATACGATACGATACGAAACAATACGATATGTTACGAAACAATATGATACAATACGATATGACTTTTTATTCATCCCACAGTGGGAAAATTTTGTGTTGCCACAGCAGACAACAGTTTAAGGAAAGTGCATACAGGACATATATATGAAATAACAAATAGAAAATGTAATACAATCGAAGTTGTACGTATGTAAGTCTTCATGCAATGATATGAGTGGGCTGAGAGTACCTTAACATAGTCAAAGTTACAGGTGGTGCTGAATTCCAGACTGAAGGCAGTGAACGTGTAGTTGATCCTGTTTCCATTGGTGGTCTGGATGGTCCAGCTGCACATGGAGCTGACTGGGTAGTTTTGGGGATAGTTAAGTGACTCGATCACTCCATCGTGTCGACCTGAGATTAATATGTTTTCGCATTCTGAAAAGATACAAGAGCAGAACAAAATGACTTTCATTAGTTTCGTACCATTAACCTACATTAAATAATTACGTAACTGGTTTGCAAACAAAGTACACTATTAGTTCTCCCATTAATCCACTAAGATCCCTATTTTCTTTGGAGGATACAGGTAGGTTAAGAAAAACCTTAAGTAAGTTGACACACTTGGACTGAAGATCGCTGCAGGATATGCACAAAAATGTGCATTCAGATTTTGCTGTGGGAGGTGCTATCAGTGTTTTATTCATTACTAGATTGTTTAATTAATTTTCATCTATGCTGTTTAGGTAAATAAATATTTTATATCCTGCTTGTGTTCATTTTGGAGTTTAGACCACTTGAAATTAAAACTAGTAGTGATCACTACAACAGATTTTGGTAAAAGAAATGATAAATCTATTAATATTTCACAGCTGAATCCTGTTTACAAGAGGAAATGTTGGTGCTAAATGAAGAAGATTTACTTGAGCCACACAGGATAAATGTCCTGGAGCTGCAAAAATATAAAATGCACCGTATAATGCAAATCACATTTAGTATTTTCGGACAATGTGCAATATCCTGTATGCCAGTATGTGTATGGTATGTGTGTGTGTGTGTATATACTGTGTTCATACTGGTGATGTAGGACGCCAGGAAGCCTCCAGTGTTGACGCTGCTGTCTGTGCGGAGTTTGACAAAGAGCTCATTGCTGGAAGAGTTGATGGGTCTGGGTATCACATTGCCACACAGTTTGGCCAGTTCTGGAGCGCTGCTGCTGTTACCATCGTTCACCTGAACACACAAACACACATAAGGGAAATTTAATAAAATGCATTTCCATCCTGCGTTAATAACAGATTATTTATTGATATTGATTGCAATATTAAAATTCACTTAAAATCTTTTTTCCTAATGAGATCAAATATCTGTTGAGACCTGGGCTACAGTGGCATCATCATTAACATGAAAACATAAAATCAGAATTGCATAACTCAGAAAAATACACCATGTTCAATGCAGCAGGATAAGAGCATCTAAAAGTCGTCTTTCTCAATTTAGTTCGTAACAAAATTGCACAAATTGCAGCGTATCCTCAGAACGGAGACTTTATTTTCCACATTTCAAGTTTAAATAAAGAGGATAAATACGTAGGAACCATGGCAAGAATGGATTCATAAATAGTCAGTTCACTTTTGAAGTGAGTAAGAGATCCACAGGTTGTGACAGTATACTCACGGCCAGGTAGTCATATGAGCATCTGGTGCTGGTGGACTCCAGGTGGAACTCAGAGAAGGAGAGCAGGAGCTGGCTGCCCTGGCTGGTCCTGATGTTCCAGTAGCACTCAGCGTTAGGGTGGTAGGGCAGGGGGTAGTTAGGAGAGGAAAATGCTCCTGATGCTGTTGTCAACGTTCCACCACAACCTTGTAAAAAATAGATGAAGTGAGGCAAATGTTAAATATTCATTACAGATTATATTTATAATGTTATATTTTTTTTCTATTTTTTTTTTTGAGTGTGTGCAGTGAGGTCAGCTTGCAATTTGTGTATTGTGCAGTTAGTGTGGTATGCGTTGATGTGTTATGCATGTTCTTATTCAAAAATCAATAAAAAAGGATGCATAGGTGGGAGTGCACAAACTAATCACATAATCACAAAAGAGGGTAAATACAGACAGGAAGTACAGACAAATTAAAGAAACAACAGGAAAGAGAATTTCAAAACGAAAGTGTAATGAAAGAGACACGGATGTAATCCTCTGAAAATCCATGAGATGGCAGTAAAACACTTACTTGTACTTTCTCTTGGTCTAACCTAACTAGCCTGACTAAAATGTGAACAATGAACATGATAAGACAATACTCACCAGTTTGTGTTCCATCCCAGTGTGCGGTGAAGCCACGACGCGTGATCGTGGCATCGGAGCGGAATCGAATCCACAGGCGGTTGCTATGGGACACCAGGACTGGAGGTTTCTGATCAGAGCAGAACTTGCCAATGAGGGGAGATGTCTCATATCCACCGTCCCTTCACAAGACAAGGTAAAAAATGTCAACGGTCTTGCCAAGTCCTTAAAACTCATTAAAATAACAACTACAACTCATGGCTGATGATACAAGTCAGACGTTTCTATTTTCTATTCTCACTCATCTGGAAACACCTCCTTGAAAGATGGCGTCATATTCTATAGATTAAAGTTACCTTCTAGGAGCAGGAAAGAAATGGAGAGAAATACGAGCAAAACATTTCATTTACTTGAAAAGTACTTTTTCATTTTTATTCTGATATTTGAGTTTTTTTTTTTTCGCAGTTGAAGATTTAGTTTTTTCACTTTCAGATCGTTCTTTTTCATTGTTTCATTTTTCAAAGTTCAAGATACAGATTTGACCTTTGAATCAACCATTTTATTTCAAGTTAATGACGCCTTTGGCCTGAATTTGGGCCTCAACCTCTTTATTCCATGACCAAAAACCACAGACTAAACAAAAGTGCCAAACCTTAGGACCTACCGGATCTCCACAAAGTCAAATGAGCAAGAAGGAGTGGAGCCCTCCAGCTCGAAATCAGTGAAGTTCAGCATAATCTGCCTGTTGATCTGGACGATGATCTTGAAGATGCAGTCTCTACTGGTGGGGTAGTTGTCGGGGTAGTTGGGTGAACTGAGGGACCCTGTAGGAGTGGTGAAGGTCTGACCACAGTCTGAAGAGACAGAAGGGTTTAGAAATAAGTAACATCTAAATAGTTTAGCAGCTGTGATATAACTACTTTAGTACAAGTGAATTGACATCTAAACTTACACTTCATTTTAGGTGCAGCAAAACCAGAAAAAGAAGCAGTTACATTGGATTAATACGCAGTTACTTTACTCATCCATTCCACCTTTTATGCAACAGTTGCAAACACAAAACTTAAAATGAACATTACTCACTTATTTTTAAATTTTTTCCATGTTTATTTAATATCTGCTATGTTTCTGCCATTCAGATTACATTGCAGCATCAGCAGATGGCTACATCATGCTGTCATTGTCATCATCAAATATATCCCTAACAATTTAGTTACAGGTGGGACTCAATCAGTTTTTAGATTTTTTTTCTCTTGTTAGTTGTTGCTGTTGTTTTGTTGTTTTGTTGTTGTTGTACAGTAAAATAAACCTCCTGAGACCCTGCGTCCTCATTTGGGGACATTAAGCTTTAGGTTTATTCTGCTTCATTTAAACCCGTTGTCCTCGTTAGTGGACTGCCATCTAGTGGTAGCAAAGTGTCAATACACTAGTTGGTAAAAACATGATAGCGGTCGTTTCATCGGGTTCATTCTACAGACGATCACAGGACAAAACTCCATCAAACTCTACGGTTGAAACGTATTTATTTATACTTATTAATGTTTCTAGCTTGATACGACCCACAAATTTAACAAATTTTATCAAAAGCGACGAGCTACAACCTTGCTAATTAGCGAGTACTCAATCGAGGACATTTATAGTTGGCAATTGGTTTTGCGTGTACATATATTAAAATAAACTGTTTCATATTTTTGTCACACATTGGTGACTTTATTATAATATAAATAATGAAGTAATCCCAGTGTCCACATATGAGGACATTGTTCTTTTTCAAAAACTACAACTTCCTGTTGAAAGATAATGCTTAGTTTTTTTTTGTTTTGTGTTGTTTTGTTTTTTTGTTTTAGGTCCTACTGATCCCAAATACCTTGAAGAAATTAAAAATGCATAGCAAACAAAAGCTTGGGTCTGCAAATAAGACAGCAACAAAAAGAGAGAGAGAGAGAAACAAAAAAATATAAAGGTACAAATCACCGTCTACAAATTTAGAAGAAATTAAAATGAATGGAAGAACATTTTATGCAAAATCTTGAAGAAAAAATAGAATAGAAAAATAAACAGAAATGAATTATACATATACATTATTAAATTCAATATGTAGATGTTAACAGATGCTTTAAAAAGTTACAATTCTTGGTGGGAGAATGACAACATATATTTGAAGTTAAAGCCTATAATAGAAAATGAGCTTCTGAAATGTTCAAGTTCACCTGTGGTGGCATTGAAGGAGATGTAGTTGGCAGAGAAACCCTCCGTGGACGAACTCGTGTCGGACACAAACAACACGGTCAGCACGTTGTCAGTGCTGGTGATTGACGGAGGCACCGAACGCCCACAGTACCTGCACGAACAAGCCACAACACACACTGTAATCACAATGAATGTAACGAATATAACGGTGCCACAGGACCAGTATCACAAGCACGAAGCTCCACAGCCTGAAAACTGAACTGGTTCCAAGGTGGATGTGAGAAGACTAAGGGGTAAAAGATGCACTGATGAGGATGACGATGATAATTATGATAAACTAACAAAGACAAGGAAGAAGCAAGCAGTACTTCTGGCAGCAATGTTGGGATGGAAATAACGTGTTTGACCTAGATTGTGCCCCTAATATCTGAAGTGCCACGAGTTAATGCAAAGTGAGGAATTCTTCCTCAAATAACCACAACTATAGAGGAAACTCTGGATTCACAGTTTCAGTTTTAGTTTCAACAATCATCCCACAGTCATCACATTTTACCCCTATTCCCATTAACCGACGCTCCTGACCTGTATCTGACTGATTTTGTGCCACATAATCGTGTGATTGGATAATTGCAAGAATGCAATAGAGCTGCGTGAGCGGTAAACGCGTACCTGCCGATCTTGTTTCCGGTCTCCACGGTGCCGTTGTCGTAGACCTCCAGGTAGTCAAAGTAACAGTTGACGTGATACTCCAGGTTGAATGAGTCAAACGTCAGGCGGATCAGGTTGCCAGGGGGAACATTGATGTACCAGGTACAACTGGCTCCGTGGGGGTAGTTGTTGGGGTGGCCAGGGCTGGTAATAGTGCCTGAAGGGCTGGTCAGGGTGTCACCACAGCCTAACACAGGGCCGTAAAAAGCAAATATGTTCAGACAAATTTAAAACGTTTGACTTTTTATCATTATTAAGGAATTATATTGGTGTATGATATATCTCACCCTCTAAGGCAGAGTCGTAGGCTGCTTCAAAACCAAGATTGCTGACAGAGGAGTCCGTCCTGAATCTGATGTACATGGATCTTTGACTGGACTGGAGCATGGGGGGGATCTCAGTGCCACAAAACGTCCCCAGCAACGGAGAGCTAGACATGGAGCCATCCCTGACCTGAAATAAAAACATGTACCAGTAAAAATGATTCAGTGTTACGGCTCCACACCATGAATATGACTGTGATTTTGTGTATTTGGTACATATGTAACACAAGATGATGAGCAAAAAATGGGTTATGTATGGAAGATATTAGTAAGATGATGTGTTTTTATTTATTTTTCTCTTAATATAAGTATCTCCATACAAAAAAAAAGAGATGACATAACTCTATAAGCCAAAGAAATGTGATCTCACATACAGATTGTTCTTCCAAAATGTCTTTTTTAGAGGTCTCTTTGCTTGTTTTATTAAAGGTTTGGTAATCTCAGCCCCAACAGCTCAACCGACACGAACAAAACCACCTGCATTCACTGCTGAAGCACCAAACACAACCACAGCTTTTTGCAGTGTGATCATGCAACACCCTGGACACATAGACGAGCTGCTACTCATCCAGCATCCTCTTGCATAAGATGAGTTTTGCCTCGGTGATTCAGAAACAAAACACCATTTAGAATAATTGGCAAGAAAGGAAAAAGAAAAAGTGCCATCTGTTAATTTGTGGAGAAAGTAGCCATGAAGAGTAAAGTTACGAGTTAATTTCCTCTGTTTTCTCAAGATCTCGAGTTAATTAATTTGTTATCTTGGGAAAACTCTGTTTTCTCAAGATCGAGTTATTTATCTAATTGTCTTGGGAAAAAATGAGCTCCATTTTCTCAAGATCTTGAATTAATTAACGAGTTAATTCCTGAGATAACGAGATAACAAGTTATTTATCTCGTTATTGAGATCTATTATATATTTATATCATATTTTATATATTAAATATTTAGATTTTTCTTTTCTTTTTTTTAAATCAATGATGGTGGAAGGAGGAGAGACTACAGATTTGGTTACAGATCTTCTTAGGAAGACATTTTCATTGCAGACTTTGGAGAAAAGATCACCCAACCCCAGAGCTAGCTAGCTAGCTAACCTGACCCAGCTCTGAGGAAAACTCTAAATTGTTTCATAAGTTCTGGTGAGTAATATGAATTATATTTAAATCTCTTGTGTATATTTTTGGAGACTTCATTGTTCTAAGCGAGTTACTCGCTTTAGTAATGGTTTTCATCTCCCTATGTACGATGCAATGTCCTGTTTATAGGAATCATGTTATAATGATCATATTAAGAGGTGTTATGAATAAGGTTGGAGGTCATTGAAGGCCTATGTGGAAAATGCACAGTATATATGTTTTATTGTACATTATTAAAGAGTGTATGTGTATGTATGTAGGAGAAAGATTATGTGGTGTGACTATGTTTCTTTTCTTATACTTTATATTATGTTTATGATTTTTATATTTACACTAATGCGTGAAATAGTTTACCTCAACAAAGTCGAAACGACAGGAGCCTCCTTCGATGTCAAATGACAGGAAGTTGAGGGTGACCACAAATCCCTCTGGCTGGTTGATGACCCACTCACAGACTTTGTTGTGGGGATAAGCGTTGGGGTGGTAGGGAGAGCGTATCTGTCCAGTCCCAGATAAAATACCTCCACAAGCTGGAAACAGAGAACAGACAGACAGAGAGGTTAGAGGTGGCCACATGTCAATGTTCGTGGACCATTTGTTATTTGTAGGGATCATTGTTGAGTCCAGTTGGCACATTTTTCCCAGTCTCGCTGTATTTTGTACTACATTTGATGTCAGTGCATACCCTCTATATTATACCCATCACTTCTTTATTCTTTTCTGTTAAGACAGAAGTTGGATTCCATGCTCTCAAGAGTTACTTTGTCAATCTATGACCTATGATGTGGTACTCTACTTTTTTTTTGCTAGTTTTCAAAAACCACTGTGACATTATCCACCATTATCCATCCAAGACACAAAGTAATGAAAGCATACGGCTCGACTCGATCATTAGGTTCTTTCACCAAATTAATGCAACATATAAACGCATGATATGTGCTCTTACCGACAGTGTAGACGGCCCTGAAACCGCCTCGAGCCACTGAGTTGTCAGACTTGAAGCGTATCCACAGACGGTTGGAGGACGAGAGGATAGGAGCTGGAAGGGTGGTCCCACAGTACTTTCCTATGAGTGGATCCGTCTCTGTTCTCCCATCACGAACCTAGAAGAGGAAGAGGAGTGTTAATTAATTACGCCAAAAAAATATCACAATCTGAAGCCAAGCACTGACACTCAGGTCAGACCTGGAGCTACAGTACATGTTCCCAAACGATGAGTTTCACCAAACAGTCTTTAGAGAACGGCTTCAGTTCTGAGATGACGGTGAGTTTCCTGACAAGAACTGTTTGCTTCTATTAGATTAAGGTCAGGACTTTAACTCGCTCACTTTTTTCCTGAACTTATTTAAAAATTCTTTTGTTGAACGACTTGTGCGTTTACTGCATGACCCAGTTTCTCTTCAGATTCATCTCATGGACAGAATTCATTGTTGTTGGTCCATCAATGATGGAAAACCATCTCCAAACAGGAACATTACCATCCCCACATTTCATGACTGAGTCTCATCCATCTAAAAAATAAACTATTCAAGCAAATTCTAACAGTATAACCTGATCATCCAGTTTGTTGGTCCTACCTCCACGTAGTCAAAACTGCAGCTGCCGTGATTCTCCAGGTTCATGTCAGTGAAGTTGAGGGACACTTTCTCACCCTCTGGCAACCTGATCAAATAGATGCACTGGCGGTTGTGGGCGTAGCTGTTGGGCCAGTTGGGGGAAATGAGGACGCCCTCACTCTCAGTGTACGTCCCACCACAACCAGGGTCGCCTACGACAAAACACACGCTAGGTCAAAGAGTTTCCATGTCTGTGATAAAGCAAGTCATGTGATGGAAATCAAATGTTTGCTGTATTCATGTGTTGTTCTTTCCATTAACAAATCACAGAAAGTAACAAATATTTAAAGGAAGGTGAAAACTTTATATTAAATAGTTTCTTCTATATCTGCACCGGCTACTGAATATAAGACGCCATTTTTTGGGAAAAAAAGAATGTTTCTGAGACAAAATCTTTCTTTATGTCAATCTCTTGAAAGCCGTCTGTTCTTTTTGTGCTCACCATTTGTGCACGTGGGACATTCTGTGACACCGTATTTTTTGCACCGCTGGGCAGTTGTTTGACTCTTCAGCTTTAATTAGCATTATCTAGAAGTTGACATCATAACTTCTTCTCTGTTGTTTGCTAACTTGGGAAGCTTTTGAAGCATTTTGTTCCCAAAAAATTTATTCACGTCCCTCTTCCATATTTCCATCGGCCATGAGCTATTTTTTGCACAGAACTAGTTTTACTTGGACACATCAAGTAATTTGTAATAATCGTGGAGGTGATCTTAATCCTGTGCAAATTGGCCATGTCCTTGATTTGTAAAGTAAAAATAACACTGCAAATTACTTGTCATAATTCTTGTAACATAGAGGTCCTCTCATCCGGTGCGAATTATGATTTATTTACTTTTCCAAGATTTTTTGTTAGATTTGTGGCTTTTGAGGCATGAAGGATGCACTATAGTTGAAATTTTGTTGAGATATTGTTGAACTATTCACCCATTTAGACAAATGAAACCATTAAATCAACCATTAATGTGTTCATGGGCAAAGGTGGAGTTGATTTAAATTCTGCCAGGTCATTGGTAATCTAGTCCCTGCGATAAAGAGTATCAAAAATATCTTTTTATTATCCGTTATACGCTGCAAAGTAATTAAAACCACTTCTGACATGCAGAAGAGTGAGACGCAGTAATAGCTCAATCACAGGACGTCCCAGATAAAACTAGACCAGTGCGAATGTTGTCTAAAGGAAAAAAAAAAACTAAATCCTGTGAATGATCGGTTTGGCCTATTTCTCCAGGATGCCTGGAAATTTCAATATCTGTTAATTATTTACACTTTATCTCATGTTATAAAAGTGGAATAAACTTCTGGGAGAGGCGCAAGAAATATTACCGTGATGGCCCCATATTGGCTGTAAAGTGCATCGTCTCAGCTTTCAGAAACCTTAACCCTAACTCCAACCCTAACCCTGCTAGCTTAATAAATTTTAATTGAATTTATTCTGTCCTCCTTCTCGTACACTATTTCCATGGATGGACCAACCATCTGTTCTATATATATTTTGCACTGTGTCATTGCACATTTATTCCCATACATGGCATAATCTGTTTCTTACTTGGTGATGTTGTGTAGGTAATGTGGAAGCCTCTGTCAGTAACGGTGGCGTCTGAGTGGAAGTGGATCCACGCAGCTGGGCCGGTGGTCCGCAAGGGTGGTGGTGAGGCAGTACTGCAGTATTTCCCCAGAACCGGGTCTTCATCTAGCAGTCCATCCCGGATCTGCAACATTTGACCACGTAAGATAATAGAAGCTATTGCATGGAGATTATGACAATGTCTCAAGTAGTTAGGGTTCAACTCTCAGCCTTCAAGACACGTTTTTAGTGAACTCACATGATCAAAAAGAACTTTTTACTTATTTCTTTTAGTTGCAACAAGCAATACTGGGATAAATGGCATTACCCACCTCCAGGTAGTCAAAGTTGCAGTCACTGTGATGTTCCAAGCTGAGAGTCCCAAATGCAAAGGTAATGAGCAGGCCAGGTGGCACCGAGACCGTCCAGTAGCAGTCCCGGTTTAATGGGTAGTTTCCAGGGTAACCAGGTGAGTTAATGCTGCCATAGGGGGCAGTTAGTTCGTCACCACACACTGGGAG
Source organism: Mugil cephalus (assembly GCF_022458985.1). Classification (NCBI taxonomy): domain Eukaryota; kingdom Metazoa; phylum Chordata; class Actinopteri; order Mugiliformes; family Mugilidae; genus Mugil; species Mugil cephalus. Next base: position 22,470,412 of record NC_061780.1, on the reverse strand, counting down.
AGAAATTTAAAAAAAAAGAAAAAAAATGGATTAATGTTCCCAATTTTGTCCTACAAAATTAACCACATCTCCTTAAAATAAATGCAGCTCCTTAAATGCAGTATAAATGAAGAAATATTCATCTTGTAACAACTAGTTTTGTCTACAGCGTTATTCAGATGTTCTTTATAGATATGGTCTCGCAATTGGTTGTGTTATGTTAATTCTGCATGGTGCTACTCCAGAAACAAATGTGATGCATTGCAATGCATGTTCTTATTACACCAAGTCTATCTAACACAGACAGTTTTGTTGAAGTGGTCTACGGGGAACGTTATTGAAAACATGTTGCATCTGACCACAGTTTGGAAAGACCCAATAAATGGCCGAATGAGAGAATAAATATATGGATCTAAATAAATGTGCAGACGTTTCTCAAAACATGTCTTAATTGTGTTGTTATGGGTCAGTATGTTTAGACTAATTGCAAATTTTATGACATGAATCTTGCATTTGCGACACAAAGAGATGCAGAAAGTAAAGGGGTTTGAATTAATTTCCCATGTAGGTACATTAAGTGGACATGGGGCATCTAGTTTTAAGACTTCGAATTAGTCATTGGGGAAAACCAAAACAGATGAAACACCTACCCGGGTCCTGAGACTGCCAAACAACCGTGAAACCGTTTCCATTGACAGAATGGTCAGAGCGAAACCAGAAATAAAGTGAATTATGGGTGCTGTAGAGATCCGCGGGGTTATTTTGGCCGCAGTATTTGCCGATCATGTAAGAAGAGGCGCTGTCGCCGTCGTGAATCTGAAGGAAGTCAAAGTTGCAGTTGGCGCTGTCCTCCAGATGAAAGAAAGGGAAGGTGATGTGCAGGATCTGGAGAAGAGAGCAAATACAAAATGAAGGATACATATGATAACAAATCAGATTCATTAATGCTACTGATGTCAGTTCTCCTTTCCAGGAGTCTAAAAAGGGAACTGAATCTTGGGAGCATGAACCTGCTGCCTGATTTTAAAGTTCTTATAACCTCAATGATAAATACATCGGTTGGTGCTCGTCGTTGTCTGTAGTACTGGAGTCATATTACTTTTAATGTATTTGTTGTGTTCTGTCTCTAACTTTTTATAGCGCTGCTGTTTTGGCCAGGTTTCCCTTCAAAATGAGTTCATTGATCTCAATGGGACTAACCTGGTTAAATATTAAATAAATAAACAAATAAACAGGAACCAGGTGGATGAGGAGCCTATAAGCTTCCTGAAACGTTCCCTCATCCCAAGTCTCAATCCCTCAGTTCCTCTGCACATTCCTCCCCCTCCATCCATCCCCTTAAGCCCTTCTCATCCCTCCATCCATTCCCCTCACATCCTGTCTATGCATCAATAAAGGCGTGAATAAGTATTAAACCAGACCTAAAAAAAAGTCTTCTTGTTATCTTCTAACCAAGAGCATAAGACTCCACTGACTGCACCTAAACATAGTCAGATGTGGTATTTGCAAATGAGACAACCTCTACTATGTGCTACCTAGTAACTATAGCTTGCAACAGAGAAAGAAACTGACCTTATTTGGGGTCGCTCGAATCACCCATGCACAGCTGACCTGGTGTTCGTATTCATCGTGACCTGGGGTGTTGGGATAACTGAAGGAACCGGCGGGGCCTGACAGATACCCCCCACACTCTGCAACACACGGTGATACATTAGCACTCGATGCCGTTAGCCTTGTTAAATATACTAACAATTAAATAGTCATCAAATAGATTACAGGTCCTTGTTGCCTTGTCTTGCCAGTACCTTGCTGTGGGGTCTGGCAGACGTTGCCGGTCCACTGGGCCGTGCAAGTACATGTGAATCCATTGACGTTGTCAGTGCAGGTTCCTCCATTTTGACAGGGGTTGCTTGAGCATTCGTTGATATTCTGGTCACAGTTGGCCCCTTCCCAGCCAGAGTTACAGTTGCAGATGTAACCAGGAGATGAGGTGGTGCCCTGCGATAATAGTCGTGCACTAGTCAGACATTCATGAAGTTGTTGAGTCTGTGTTTTCTGTCCTCATGGATGCTTCCACACCTAGTTCATTAATACAAAACCATAAGCATCTCCTCTCCAGGGTGGTTTGTTTTGGCTGGTGTGAGCACAACAATAAAATGTTTTTATTTGTTTGTTTTTTTGCCTAGCAAGAGCCGCATATTAGAAGAGTCAGGCTGACAGTTAGTGCGTTTACATGCACAGCGTTATTATGCTATGCTTGAAATTAGACTTTTTGAATGAGGTCCTTGTCCCAGTTTGCATGCAACGGGAACTAGGTGGCGATATGTGTGTTTTCAGCAGGGGTTTAATATGGCCCCCTTTCCGTTTGACCTACTATATCATATAATAAACAAGAGTCGTTCAAGCAGCAGACTAGCGAACAACGCCAAGATGGATAACAGTTCAGCTTTTATAATGTCGTATGTAATGCGCGTGCTACTTATCTGGTGCAGATAAGATGGCACGATCCCTTAGGTGGTTCTTATACTGACTCTGTTTACCTTCTTCTACTGCAACCGGCTTTCTTGGATGTTTTTGTTCTGGGGCCATACTCCAGTGGAGCATGCGTACACCCGTTGGCTAGTTTAACTCTGATTAAGCGTACACACACATTTCCAATCGCATTATCTGGGTGTCTTAATCAGATAAGGAGAACTCCAATTTTAGTCTGAGTAACGTGTTTACATGCACTGAAGTTGTCCAGTTAAAGTCAGATTAAGGCAATAATAAAATAAAAAAACGCAATAATAAAATAATAAAACCTACTGACGTGTTTGAGGTGTTGACGTGGGCTACGGCCGACAGTAGCTCATATTCTAGCTCTAGTGTCTTCTTTTTTTTTTTAACAATATGTATTCAGGTCAATAACATAGATTTAATTGTTGTGAAGCATACTTTCTACTGTATATTTATGCTTGACACCATCAACTAGTCGACTTTAAAAAATCTGAAGTCATCCAACCCCTACTCACCACACACTGTCCATGGACACAGGGGTTGTTGGTCTGACAGATGTTGCTGATTTGGGTACAACCAGCTGGTCCATAACCATTGCCTTGGTAGCCCTCTGGGCAGGTGCACACGGGGAGACTTGATTCTGGTTGAAAAAAAGAGTACATGGTCATTTCTCATGTTGTATGTTATGTCAAAATAAAGTTGCACTTAATTAAGTTTAGCAGATTTTTTATTGATAAGAAAGATAAATGTATGTAAGTGTGTACCACCAATACCTTCAGTCAGTTTAACTGGAAACAATATTAATTACGCGCTTGGTAAAGACAAACCTTTAACTGGTTAAGAGAGACCTGCAGTAATATCATGCATAATGTTAGTTTTACCTGGCCTGGACGAGCAAGTAGCTAATGGGTAACAGCCTCCGTTGTTGGTAGCGCAGATGTTGGTTTGTGTGCATGTTCTCCCATCACCCTCGTAACCTGCAACAAATACAAAAGTCTGTGAATTTGGACTCTTCAAGGTTTAGCCTTTTGCAACACTTAAAGAGCCACCTACTAACTAATGAGCAGTACAATATACAATACAATACAATATTGCATTGTATTCCAACAGTTTTAGCATTTAGTTTGGCAACATGTTGCACAATTATCCAAACTCTTCAACTGGCCCTAGTCTGGATAAATAATTTCTGTCAGAAGACAGAGCCAGAGAACAGAAGTTTTATGCAACTTAAAAGTTGCTTTCACCACATGGTCATGATGGTTATATACCAGCCAGTGGATGAGGTGTAAACCATTCATATATGATGTGTGATCAAGCTGGGACCTGAACATGAACAATGCTAATAGCAGCTGGTCGTGAAACATTGATGCTTTCCTCTTGCATATTCATAACCTATACAGGTATTACTGTACATTCAGTCTCTGGCCATCGTGCAGAAAGTACTGAACTATAGGTATATTTTTAACTACCCTCATACCTGGGGGACATGATCCACAGTGGAAGGAACCCATGGTATTCAGACACTGCACCACTGGAGTGGTGGAGCAGCCACCATTATTGGTCAAACATTCATCCACATCCTGACAGCTGTAGCCATTGCCTTGCCAACCTGAGGAATAATAGAAGAAATCATCTTATTTGTATTTTTCATGTGGAATCATGTGCATAGCCTAAAACAAGCGACTGCTAGTATGTGGAAGCAGGATCAATGCAACAGGATGAAAAACTTCTGCAAAATGTTTTATTTCAGTGCTTGTACTAAACACTAAACCCTGCATGACCCATTCTGTAAAGTGATGAGGCCTGGCTTTCTTGTACCAATGTCACAAAAATAAATAACCAAGTGTGAGTTGTGATAGCACATTTTACCTGCGGGACAAGATCCACAGTAGAAGGAACCCTCGGTGTTGTAGCAGGGAACAGGGGGGTTGGTGGAACAAGGTTTCTTCTGTAGGTTACACTCATTAACATCAGCAACACACGCTGCGTTCCCAGCCGGAGACTCCCAGCCGCTCTCACAAATGCACTTGTATTTTGGCTGTTGGAAAATAGTCATAGAGTGAGAACTTAACATGAGACAAACACATCACATCTACAGAAAAGAAAAATGTCTGGAGCCTGATGTACAATCAAACCAATGGTGCACTGGAAAGGGAACAATGACCGAAGGAAAATGGAAAAATCATGCAGAAAAAATGTATAAAAAAAATCCAGGTGCAGGTACTCAAGTGGGTTTGAAAAAGTAAAAGGCCTTTGATTTAATGGTCTGAAATCATTAAGAAGGCATGATTCTTCCATTTCCTTTCACATCATGTCTATATTGAAACTATTTGTCCACGTAGACGTCTTCTGAGCAGGCACTCAGGGTAGGTGACAAGTTACCTGTCCAGCTGTAACCCGATCTGCATCAATACATAAACCGTGTACACAGAGGTCCTGTCCTGCATTCCTGCAGTCATCGTAACGCACTGTGCAGAGAGTCCCAGACCATTCAGGAGAACATGTGCAGCTGCAAACAGAAAGACGTCAGAAAAATAACATAAGTATCATTGAGTTGTAGTACTTGCTGCACTGCCCTCATAAAAGCTATACCTGGTGTTTAAAGTCGTTTAAAGTAACTTCAGAATGAGCACATTAGACACCTATTCACCAACCAGTTATAACAATATGACTGGCTGTTGATAATCACTGGTAAAATAATTAATAACCCATCAGTGGGTAGGAAATATTAGGTAGCAAGTGAACATTATGCAATTAAAGCGGACGTATTAAAAGCAGGGAAAATGTGCAAACTCTCACCAAGAGTCAAACTGTGATGTTTACACCACTGGGTGAGATTATCTGGCTTATATGAGGTGTTCCTGGTCTACTTATCAAAAGTGATCCAAGGAACAAACAGCAGTAAATCGACAACAAGGTTAATGCTGGTTCTTATAGAACAAACACTGCATTGCAGTTTGTTTTGTGTATGGAGTCGAGGTGTCCGTGCTGACCACTGACCACAGCTAGAAATGCATGTTTCTGACAGGTGAGCGTGGCCAGGTCAGGGCTGTGTTGGTCGGCTGCAATAACACCATATCCATCATTAATCATGTTCATATTCATGCTCTGGGGATGATTCTCTTCAGCAACAACTGGAGTCAGAGTGACAGGGATTATTAATAGATCCAACTACCAGTCAGTTTGGGAACATAACTTTCTGTCACCTCAAATAAAAACTATGCAGTAAAAAATAAATTTAAAAAATGCAGAGAAGGAAAAGATTGAAGTATATTTGATGAAACAAGACATTACTAAGAAAACAAAGGGAGCTGAGAGAAAACCTAAGAAGAAAAAGTATCTATGAAGCTTAACCAAAAACTAAAAGTTGTCACAACACAGTGATGTTTCGTCTTGTTCCCGTTTTTTGTGCAGAAGAACACAACCCCAACTCTGTGCAGCCCTTGGGTGGTTATAGTAGTTCACAGCATAGCAACACTAGACATATATGTGTGTGTGTGTGTGTGTGTGTGTGTGTGTGTGTGTGTGTGTCTGGTTTGTGGAAAGAAAACAAAATGAAACACAGTTATTTCTTTTTTTGTAGTCATGTTTTTACCTTTATCTTGTGGGAGAAGTGTCAGACCAATATGTTTCCAATCAGTCTCTTTGGTAAATATTGATCTAAAGTAACATGATTTAATTTGCCGTTATAAAATATATGCAATGTACAGCTAAACCCAACACCCAAACCTATTTAGCTCTTTGACTGAGCGGCTTAAAACTTACGAGAAAGATCCGGGGGTGTTGACACAGGTTGCTCCGTTTTGACAACCCAGCACTGATCCTGAAAAGACCTGACACTCATTCACGTCTGTTGCACAGTTCGTCCCCTGACACAAGCGCACACACACACACACAATGCAAGACAAAACAAAATGGGAGAAACACAGACATTTGGTTTAAAATACACCGAACATACACATGAAAAGAAGACAGCAGGTTTCTACAAGCTAATATTTGCCCATATTCCTGCCTAGTACATATCATTTAAATTCACTGTACTTCTGTTATTTCTGTAACAGACTCGTCATTACATAACCCTCCCCTATATTCCTCATCTTCACCACATCCTGGATGTCTCATCTCTCATTTTAATCTCACTTCTGCTTCTGATACAAACCATTAGACCATTATTCTGTCGTATCCACAATTGGTTGCAAATTTATTTATTTTTTTAAACATGTAGTATGAATATCTGCATATGGAAAGCATACTTTATTTTTTATACTTTTTATTTTAGTGAATATTTCAAATAAGTGGCAATCAACTCAAAAATCAAAAAGGAACAGAAAGCAGATGCACATCAGTAATTCTTGGTTTCTGGAGCTCTAACATGTGGATTCAATAGATATTTGGCATTTAAACGTATCTATAATAACTACGCCCACATATAAACAGAACTGAACTCACAGTCCAGGCGCTGGGACACACACAGTGATATGAGTTCAGCAGGTTGAGACATGTTCCTCCGTTGTGACAGGGATTACTGCTGCAAGACAAAGTCTGGACTGTCTGCAGGACAAAGAGAAGACAGAGTCACCACATGTGTGCTACAGCCTTCAGGTTGAGCTACGACAACAAGCAGCTCTTTCGCGTCTTACCGTTTCCAACGTAGATACTTTGCTCTCCAGCGTTGACACCTGGATAGTATGAATGTCACATGTGTTTATGATGCTTCCTATGAACTCAGGATTTGTAATGTCAAAGAGAGGTGTTGCATTGTATCACAAATAATTCACACAATACTGCTATTATCTGAAACAAAGCTAAAACGGAGGAAACTGGGCTTATTTGAGTTCTCTTGAAGACATTTCACCACACAACTAAGTGGCTTCAAAAAGTTTAACTGAATCAAATTTAAATCAAAACTTGATCGATTTTACTCACTACATCTTATTTTCCATCCAACAGGAACCAGATTTGTCCTACCTTTGTGTCCAGCTGGTTTAGCTTGTTGGTGACATCGGGGGGGACGCCTCCTCCATGTGACTTAATGTAGTCAATGTCATCTTTGTTGGTTATAACCTGAAACAAGCCATAGACTGTATAGTCAACACTCAAAGGTAAGAAAAAAATACAAAACAAAAAAGTTCTGCTTTAACATTTTAAAACAGAAATAAGCTAAACTGCGGTACATTTCAAGGTGGTGAAAATTAAAGTTCACGTGTTGCCTTTAAAACACAGTTTGAGGAAAACCTGTCTCACCTCAAAAAGCTAAGGTCTCACTAATGAGCATATATTGCTTCAGTTAAAACTTTGTATGTTACGTCCATCTAAAAAAATAACTTTGTTGTCAAATTTACTCACATTTCCAAATTAAAATAATTGTCACTATATTTATATCACTGTTTCTATCTAGATTTTCAAGTTCAAGTGTATCTAAAATTCAGACACATTCAGCTCACGACTTATTACCAACATTCTCTCTTATTTGTTTGTCTTTCATGCATTTTTTTAACACTTCATTCCAAACTCAACATTTAACCACATGACACAGTGCACCCTTACCCAGTAACCACCTATGTTTTGCAGATGTTCTGTACCTATTTTTTTTTGTTCCTGTTTGTGTGCAACAAAAAATGAACAGTTCATTTTTGCATGACACGAGGAACAAATTTATCTCTGCAATTCCCATAGTCCCGACATTAAAGTATTTCCTTATGCACATTTCCTCTTCTTGTACATTTCAATCATTCACCTGAAACAAAGCCCAAGTGAGATCAGTACGCTTTCATTTGTGCTTCTGATCCCTCTTTAAGTTTCAGCAATAATAGATTATTTGACATTTATCATCTAACCAATACTTACTTATTTATTTTGGATTTATTTTTCAAGTTAAATTTTTTTTTTTTCCACCAGGATGGACTAGAAAAATTTAAAAAGTAACCAGTGTGTATCTGTGCTACACATACTGAAACTTAAAATTAATTGATCTCTTCTCGATATCAACAGGGAGGTAAGACTGGCAGCATAGAACAAAGTTTAATACATTTGATCAAAAGATTGTGTTTGCATGTGACAGTAGCTTTAAAGCCTCACAATTCACAGACCTTGATGAACCTGACCCCTAATCTTTGGTCTTGCTGCGTCTGCTTCCTAATCTGTCAATTATTCACAGTCTTATATGGGTACTATATAAAAGTCAGTAGCATTTTATTGCTTTCTGGGTAAGTGTTGTTATAGGTATTTTGTTGCAGACTAAACGTTGAAACAACCAAGATTAACTTTATCTATAAAACCTACTGTGATTTTTTTTTCAATCTAAAAAAATAACTGTTGGACAAATATTTTGTCACGTACAAATTACTTGTCACTATACAATAAAAATTAATTGCATTGTTCTGGCAATTTTTTCTTTTTCGTTTTTGTGCCACTTCTACACACAGTTGCAAATAAATATTTGATGCATATTTTGTAAGCCTGTCCACTTTTTATGGTATTTTGTTTATGGTTTTGACCAAGAGAGTCAGAATCAACAAAGAATCTTAAAAAAGACACATTATATAAAGGTTATAAATGGATTTCCATTTGACTGATGACTGAAATAAGTATTTGATCCCCTACAAACCAGCAAGAATTCTAGTTTTGTGCCTCTGAGGGACACAAATTAGTTTTGCCACTTTTAGAAAAAAACTCCTAATGTCAGCTCGTTACTTGCAAAAGAAAATGTCTTCCATTCCAACCTCTCCACCACCATTGGCAAGACCAAACAGCTATCAAAGGACATCAAGGACAAGATTATTGACTTGCACATGCCTTGAATGAGCATCATGAAGAAGCTTGGTTTGTAGGAGACCGCTACTGGTACCATTGTTTGAAAATGGGACAAATACAAAATGACCATCAATTGCCCTCGATCTGGAGTTCTATACAAAATGTCACCGTGTGGGGCAAGGATGATCATGAGAAAAGTGGGGGAGATGGGACCCTAATTACCAACACAGCATTTCAGAAAAAGAACATCATAGCAACAGTAAAATCTGCTGGGGGGTGTGATGGTTTTGGGCAGTTTTGCTGCTCCAGGACCTGGAAGACTTGCTGTGATAAAGAACCATGAATTCTGCCGTCTACCAAAAAATCCTGAAGGAGAATGTCTGGCACAGCAATGATCACAACACTGCACTGTAATGGATTGAAATCCTGCAGTACAGACCCGTCTAAAGTCTTCCAATAAACATCTGAAATATTCAGAGAAAGACTGGTAGAAGGTGATGTGGTCATATGATGACCAAACTTGAGCTCGACTTATTTGGGGAAAGAGAATTCAATTCAATTTTATTTATATAGCGCCAATAACAACACAAACTGGTCTGCAACCTCCAGAGAAAGCCTGAGGGCGACAGTGGCAAGGAATAACTCCCAATTATCACTATGACTAAGGAAATATACAGAAGGTCTTTCCTTCATGCTGCTGTTCCACAATGAGCATTCGTAATATGTGCATATCATTATCTGTGCAATTCAGTACTTTTTGTATATATGCCAATACAATATATTTTTTTATTCTATTTTTATCTCATTATTTATCTTTTATAAGGTCCGTTGCAGGACAAACTTTGGGACTGTTTCTCTGCTAACTTTATTGAGGCTACAATAAACAGGTCCGTGTCCTGTAAAATCTTGGATGACAAACACCTTCCCTCAGTCAATACACTCCAGATGGGTCATGGATGGGTCTTCCACCATGGCAATAACCCAAAACGTACAGCCAAGCCATTAAAAGATTGTCACTGAGATGTTCGCTTGTATGAACATCTGGCTTGAACTCCACCTCAAGAATAAAATTTTAAGAATACGTACAACAGCAGTGGAAAAAAAACAAAGCTTACCTGACCCAGGAGTTGTGTGAGGTCCTCATTTCCCACTTTAACTTTGCCTGATGCTGAGGGCTCGAAGCGGATATCTTTATTCTCACCAGTCGTGAAGACGAGGTGACCACCATCTGACAGCATGCGAGGCCTGAAAAGTTAACAGAACGTCACAGTAAATGTGGAGCCCGTCATTAGACTCTCTGATCCCTTCAAACCCAGACTCACTGTCCATCACTGCTCTTGCTTTGCCGCTGCTCTTGCTCTGCATCCTGTGGTTCTCCCTCTAGAAGTCCCACCAGAAGCAAAATGACTGCGAAGAACTTCCATGACGGCCACGGTGTCCCAGCCATAGAAAAGAAATGTGTTGCTGAGACACTCCAAAACCGCTCTAATGGGGTTTTCACGTTCTACCACACTCTAATGCTGGTACTCCTGAGACTTTGACCAAAGCACATTCACTTTGGTTTTGTATTATGGTTGATTATGGCTTAACTGCAGTTTGTTACTGAGTAAGGATGCCACTCACATGACTGTAGGCGATCAGTAACCTGCTTCATGTGATTTGTGGCTGTATAGGTGCTCAGTGGATGTTAGGAGAGAATGAAGAACTGCAGATATATATTGTATTTAAAACATCTTTATGTAGTAGTGAACAAATGAAGGAGTCATCACGTATTTAGGGAGGATTTTATCCATTTTTATTAAATGCACAGTGGTGTTAAAAAGTGTTGGCCTCCTTCCTGCTTTCTCATTTTTTTTTGCATGTTTCAAAATCAGACTAATTAAAATAATAGTCAAAGATAGCAAGTAAATGCAAAATGCAGTTTTTAAATGAAGGGTTTTATTATTAAGGGAAAACAAAACCCAAACCTGCATGACCCTGTATAAAAACGTGATTGCCCCTAAACCTTATAACTGGTTTGGCCACCCTTAGCTGCAACAACTGCAATCAAGCATTTTTTACAACGCTGTGGAGGAATTTTGTTCCAGTCATCTTTGCAGAGTTCTTGTAATTCAGCCACATTAGAGGGTTTTCTAGCATGAACCTCCTTTTTAAGCTCATGCCACAGCATCTCAATAGGATTTAGGTTAGGACTTTACTAAGCCACTCCAAAGTCTTCATCTTGTTTTTCTTCAGCCATTTAGAGGTGGTCTCTCTGGTGAGTTCTGAATCATTGTCGTGCCAGATATTCTCCATCAGGATTTTTTTGGTAGACAGCAGAATTCAGCAGAATTATCATAGCAAGTCTTCCAGGTCCTGAAGCAGCAAAATAGCTCTAGACTACCACATCACCACCAGATTTTACTGTTTCTATGATGCTCTTTTCTGAAATGCTGTGTTGATGGTGTTGGTAATGCACTTAAAAATTGTTTCCCTACCAGTGCAAAAAAGGAAAGAAGAAGAATATTTATGTCGAAGGACGTCATTCACATCACGTGTCAAAAAAAAAAAGGCGCAATGGCAGAGGGACTGAAACAGTTGAAAGTGTGGCTTCACTTCACCAGAAGGGATTGTAGCAGTGCAACGTGCAATTTGTGCAGCACAGTAATTTCAAGCAATGGCAGCAACACCACCAACACGGCATTAAATACCAAGAGTGACATGTGTTTGACAATCTCTGGTCAACGTGTGCAGCTATCGCTAAGTCTCAGCAGAGCAGCGCTAGTGAGGATTCAGTCACCAATTTCCTGTTTGTTTTCTTACACAAGCTCTTATCTCTTATTTAGAAACTCAATAAAATTGTAGTTGTTTACACAAAACCATGAACGCCTACTTTTTCTAGATGATAAATTCACAGGAGAATTTAATAAGGGGATCGATAAAGAATCGAATCGATAAGCAGAATCGATATTGGCATTGCTATCAATAAAATTTTATCGATGCCCATCCCTAAATGGGCACACACTGTCCAAAAAGTTTAACTTTTGTCTCAACAATCCACACAGTATTTCCCTAGAAGTCTTGGGGATCATCAAGATGTTTTCTGGCTAAACTGAGACGAGGCTTTCTGTTCTTTTTGCTCAGCAGCTCAACTCTACCATGAGGCCATTTTAGCCCAGTCTCTTTTCTATGGGGGAGTCATGACCACTGACCTTAACTGAGACAAGTGAGGGCTGCAGTTCTTTGGATGCCGTTGTGGGAGATTTTGTGACCTTTTGGATGAGTCGACGCTGAACTCTTGAGGTCATTTTGGTCAGTCGGCCACTCCTAGGAGGGTTCACCACTGTTCCCTGTTTTCACTATTTGTGGATAATGACTCTCACTGTGGATCACTAGAGTCCCTAAGCTTTAGAAACGGCTTTATAACCCTTTGCAGACTGATAGATCACAATAAATTTCTTTCTTATTTGTTTCAGATTTTCTTTGCATCTTGGCAGGACGTCCAGCTTTTGAGGATCTTTTGGTCACTTTGTCAGGTAGGTCCTATTCAAGTGATTTCTTGACTGAGAACAGATGTGGCAGTTATCGGGCCTGGGTGTCGGTAGAGAAATTAAGCTCAGGCGTGATAAACTATATAAGTCATATATACTATATTTTAACAGGGGAGGCTTTTACACAAAGGGCAACAGAATTTTGTGTTTACTGGTGTTTCCTTGTCTTATATTTAGATTTGTTGGATGATCTGAAACATGCAAAAAAAATAAGAAATCAGGAAGGAGGCAAACATTCATGCATTGAACACTGCAAATTAACTAGACATTTGTGAAACTATTGTGTTAAAAAGTGTGCAAATGTCACACAAGGCTCCACCCAGGAGTGTAGTTAGTCTCAGTTGTTCTCCTTATGGTAAAAGTTACCAATACTAATTCTTTATAATAATATTTAAACTCACAATCAATAACACAGTAGCAAAGCGACACTGTTAAAGGTCTAATATGTGTTTCTGGGAGTGTGTGGATAATTTGTGTGGCTGGTCTGAGGAAAGGAGTGAAAACACCAGAGAGAACAGTCAAAGCTTACTGCCATGAGGAAGCACAATAATCCACTTTATCACACAGAGAACCAGGCCACTGGGTTTCAGACACAGCAGTTTGTTAGCTCTGCACGTGACAGCTTACGAGACTTCAGGAACATATTGACAGCAATAACTCTGCCCTGGTGTGATAAAAAAAAACACAGGCGACAAAAATATTCTGAGCAAGCTTCCACTGCAGCAGCACTTGGACCTGCAGCCCGTTAACGACACAATAAAAAAACACCAGGGCAGCACATTTTACCCCAACTCAACACATGTGTGATGGTATTATACTTTGACTCTGGTGCTGCAGGCCTTAATAAGAAGGGAAACCGCTGGCTCGTCACAGTTTTATCGATTTGTGACGGTCGGACAAAGGAGGGAACAAAACAAGATCACACTTCTGAGAATCACTCATGCAGCCCTTAATTACATGTCATCTAAAACAGGCAAACATCCAACAGGAAGGTGTGCACACTGCAACAGCTGTTTTTGTAATTGAGGAAGATTGAGCATTGTTATTTTTTTATTATCAAAACAAAACAGCCAGGTTCAAAAACAGTTTCTTCCCATAAGACTTCTCCACTTCCACCCGTGCTGTTGCCGTGCAATATTTTTTTCCCCCTGTAAATAGTACTGTGCAATATATTCATCCTAAAGTAAAGTAAAATAACAAAGCATGCAGTGCATTAAGAAGACAGAACAAAAATATGAAGGTTGAGATACGAGTGTGCAGGAGGAACCAAAAACCCTCAATTGGTTCAATAAAAGATAAACTGTTTGTTTCTTGAATGAACTGAACACTGGTACAGTTTCTGATGTGAGCTGATAAGGAGTTACAATAATGAGGACAACTGTATCTCACTGAAAATCATGAGAAAGTGGTCCTAAAGAAATTAGGATGGAGATCATTTGTAAATTACCTTTTTATTTATTTATTTTTTATTAATTACAAATATAAGAAACATCTTATGAAACGCTTTAACATTGTATTTTTTGTGTAAAAAACTTTTAAAAACATGTATTAATGGAATTTTTTTCTTCTTTTTTTTGCATTAGAAAATACAGATACAAAGTGAACATAAACATACAATATAAACTACAACTACAACTGTTATCCCAGTTTCAACCCAATGGAAAAAGTAAACACATAAATAAATAAAAATTAAAAAAAGAGAAAAGATTACAAAATTAAATGCATAGTGCAATGTCATTAAAATGTGCACAAACAACAGTAGTGCATACTTTTGCAATACACCCCATAACACAGGGGTGTCAAACTCATTTTAGTTCAGGGGCCACATTCAGTTAATATCTTCAGTGTCATTTTCGCAAATTCATCCCACGGGCCAGATTGGACCCTTTGGCCCCCGGTTTGACACCCCTGCAGACACATTTATGGCACAAAAAAACATCTATTATCAGTTATTCAAGTTAACATAGAACACCCTTATGGGATGAGTTAGGGGTAATTGCATGGTCCTGGGTGTGTATTTTCAAGAAGATTTAAGAAAAGGCGCCAGATAATAAGGGGTACTTCATGATATATTCTTCCAGTACATGTAAATGAACGTGGCATGTTTTAACTTTTATTTTATTTTTTCCCCCCCGTTTAATTTGATGCTCTACACTCCATTTCCAGTTGGTGGCGGTAATGAGCCTTTAAGCTGATTTCCCAACCGCCATTAAAACAACAAGCGAAGGAGAAGGAGCAGCGTTACGAAAAGGAAGAAAGATTAAAAAAAAACGAGTGACAGACAGACGGAACACACATTCTCATGAGTCATTGTTGCGTCTTATTTGAAGGTAAATATGAATTAAAAATGTAAGCGCGTAAATCGACATGAGCGTGGAGTTATATAGTTTAATTGTAGAAGTCTGCTCGCTGCTGTTGGCTGTGTCCTCCAAGCGGAGACTACATGTGTGTCCGCGTCCTAAAAAGTTGTGTCTCACCTTTTTGTGCGTTAATGCACACCTGAATTGTTCCTGGACCGAGACAGTGTGTAGCTTTTTCTTGTGTAGCATAGCAGTCTAACGCGTTTTTTCAGGTCGCCTGGTGAACTCTAGTTAATTTTAAGATGTGTTACATGATGACAAGATCCACACAATAATTTACTGGAACTGCAACTACTGCTACAACATATTATAACATATTGCATATTAAACAGGAAGTGGAGCTTTTAAATCCAAAGTGAACGTGCTGCTGCACTGCTACTGATATATTAATAAGTATAAAAAGCTGACTATGCTGGATATGTGTCAAACTCATTTTTAGTTCAGGGGCCACATTCATCCCAGTTTGATCTAAGACAATTAACCTATAAATAACTCCAAATGTATCCCCTTGTTCTAGTGCAAATAAGTATGTTCAGTGAAATGAACAATGGGATATTTCTTAAGGAAAAGAAGTGTAACTTCCCTTGCAATGGCAGTTAATTGCAAAATTGTGCTTAATTTCTTGTTATTATGTTATTTTTGCACTTTGCATATTCACCCTGCCGGCTGGATTAGACACTTTGGCGGCCTGTTTTTGGGCTGCGGGACTTATGTTTGACACCTGGGGCCTATTTGATTAAGGAAAAATAAATTCCCCTTTAAAGCGGCGATGAGGAAATATCTTTTTGTAAGAATGTGGAAATTCAGGTAGTTGTATACTTGTGGCCTGTCGTACAATAGAGATTAACATGGTCGCTATGCATCTCCACTGTGCAAACAGGAGATAAAACATCCTTGGTTCATTAGCAAGCGCATATACTATTTTGTGATTTATGTATAATGATATAGAGCAAAGCTATAAAGAAGGACGGTTGGAAGGACAACTTGCTGGTTGACAGAAGGAGACTGATAAACTAACTGTTTTCCCATATCATTGACAACAGGCTTTATTTTCCAGACACACCCTGCTACAGCGCATCTGCTACACGTTTACCTCTTAATGTACTGATTCAACGTGTGTTGTTATTGCTGTTTTTTCGTTAGCCAATGAGAACGATTGCAGTCCTCGGAGGAGGTATCGGAGGTCTGGCTGCATCTTACTACCTGTGCAAGAGCCCGCAGGTTACCAAGGTAACACACACACACACACACACACACACACACACATGTTTGTATTGCATGGCTATATCTGTGAGGACATCCACTGACACAATGCATTCTCAGGGCCCTTACCATCTCTGCTAAGTGGCCATTACCCTTACCATGTCCTAGCTGTGACCTTTACCCTAAAACCAAGTCCTAACCCTTGTAAAGACGCGAGGACTAACTAAAAACTTTAAATCTGTTGTATTTATATAATGTTAATAACAAAACAAATTGTCTCAAGATGCTTTGCAAAACCCAGAGATTAAGACACTCAACTGGAGCAAACACTAAGGCTAAAACATAGGGCCTGTGGGCCAAAAGTGGCCCGTCAGGGGGTGTAAGTTGGCCCACACAAACTATTTGCAGTCTACAAAAATTACATAGAAGAGTGCAATTTTTCAGTGGAAAATAACTGTTTGCCGCAATTTGTTTTAGTAAGAGAAGTGGAAAGAATGCAAAACTTAGACCCAAGACTAAACAGCAGATGGCAGTAATGTGCCCAAATCGCACTTTCTTTAATGATAGTTTATTAAACATTTTACCAATTAACTTCTGTCCTTCTGTGCACTAAAACAAATGTATAGATTATTATGGTGTTTTGTTACTGGTCCGGCCCTCTTCAGATCAAGGTGGGCTCGATGTGTCCCCTGAACGTAACCTCTGCACTAAGGAGACAAGGAAAAAACTCCCCTTTAACAGGAAGAAACCTTGAGCAGATTCTGATTGAGGTCGGCCGGGTAGAGACAGAAAAAGAGAGCGAAGAAAGTAGAGAAGGGGTGAACATACATGTAGAGACATGAATGAATGAATGAATGAATGAAACTTCATCTGAAAACAGAACAAAAGAAAGAAGAAAACAAACGACAATAATCATAAGACAACAACGCAAAGTAAAAAACAACGAAACGTAACATATTTTTATGTTAAAAGGAGAAGGAAGAAGCTTATTATTATTAAATCCCACCCTCCTCCCTATGTTAAATTAATATAAACTATGATAAGTTATAAAATAGTAATATTTATAATGGACAGAGATTTGGGACATTCAAACTTCAAAAAATACATTTAAAATGAGCTGAATATTAACTTTGGTTCTCTAATCACTTTCATTTAAAAAGCTGCTGTAGCGCTGCACTCTAGTGGGAAAGGTTTAAACACCATAGTAACATAAAGAGGATGGTGTCTCCCGACAAAAGTAAACTTAGCAATAAACTAAGACATGATAAGATAATCCTTTATTTAGCCCACACAAGGTTTTTACAACTAGGTACGTACAGAATATTAAAAGATATAATAACAGCATTTCTAATCTAAAGCTTTTATTTATTTTACTTCCCTTCATGGTTTGTTTGGTTAAAGCTAATACAGCTGCATATATGAACTACAGAGCTACATTCTCCTACATTTATCTTTTATTTATGGGGGCATCTATCATGTTTTATTAAATAAATCAATCGATCCAAACAGATCATTTTGTTGGAGTCCAGCAGTCGTTTTGGAGGCTGGCTGTGGTCGACCAGGAGGTCCGATGGAGCCGTGTTTGAACATGGACCCAGGAGTATCCGACCTGCGGGGGCGGTGGGACGCAACACACTCAACATGGTGAGTCCTGTCAGCCTGGTGAAGATTTAGCCAGGGCGGTGTTTTATCGTGGTGTTAGTGTTAATGTTTGCTGTTTCTCTAGGTGGACGACCTGGGTCTTGGGGGGGACATTCTGCCCATCACCTACAGCCACGTTGCAGCCAAGAACAGATATCTATACGTCAACGAACAGCTCCACAAGATGCCCACGTCGATAAGGTGTGGCAGAGTGATGTTTATATTTCTTTATTTTTCTTCAGATGCGTCCATTTGCCATCACTCTTTTTTATCGAAGTTTTACTTGGTGCATGACAATCATACAATACTTAATGCTTAATGTTAACAAGCAGGGCTTTGATACTTAAATGAATATTATCAGCAAAAGGTGTGGAAGCTCTCAAAAATAAAATAAATGAATTAAAATAAGATACCAGAGTAAATCAGCTGTCATCCTGCTGACTGGCAGTAATAGTAATATACGACCAAAATGGTTCCTAAACTGATGCTGTGGCACCATCCCCGTTATTTTACATACATTCATATGAAACAGTCTTTATCATGTTGTTGTTATTACTCTTAAATTGGTGCCAGGTTGTTGAATTACGTTGCAAAAACTTGTTTCACTTTGTCTTATAGATTAATTCAGGCGATCATATAAACATCATATATGAAACATCTCTCTTGGTAAAGATAAACATTATGGTCATGTTTATTGTGGCTGAATGTATTTTCATTCAACTGTGAAGGACTCTAGACACTATCTGTAGAAAAGTAATACAAATGTGATTTATTACAAAAGGACGGTTTTCAAAAGCTCAGAGGGAATTATCACATTATGAGAATAATATGTTTACGACATTAACTGCTGATGTTTCAGTTTCCATTTCTTCATGTGCGTCATGTCCTTGTTACAGTGGACTTTTGCGGACGGTCCCACCCTTCTCTCGTCCTCTGCTGTTGAGTTTTGCTGGTGAAATACTGGTGAAAAAAAGCAAAGAGGACGACGAGTCCATCCACTCGTTTGTTTCTAGGAGGTTAGGAAAAGAGGTGAGGAGAAATTCCTTTTTAACGTTGTCCAGTATGTACGTACAATCCGCCACAACATTAAAACCACCAGCAGTGTTCAGTCACATCATTGTTAGTTTCATTTAATTCTTATTTGCTTCAGAATAAATTAAAATTTTGTTCAGCTATGAACTTTTTGACATATTTCCTCAGTTCTTGATTTTCTGTCGTCCTCCTGAAACAGTCAGGCAGACTAACAGTCAGCTCAGTATCCACTGAGCTTTACAACACATTTTTACTGACAAGGGATTCAGTAAAAATATTTTCTGTCTTTCCTTCTGAATGTGAATAAATCCACTGCTTATCATGAAGTCCATCTCGTCCTTAGAAGGAATCTCTGCACAGCTGGTATGAGCTGGAGGTGTGATTACAGTGACCTTTTACCTTTTTGCAGTTTAGAAATGTCATGCAAATATTAGTTTTAGACATTAAATGAACAATAATGACCTGAGGCTACATTATTTGCAGTTCTTCATTTGTATTTTCTTCTTCTCCCGTGTGTGTGCAGTTTGCAGACATAGCTGTGGACAGCTTGTGTCGTGGTGTGTTTGCGGGCGACTGCAGGAAGTTAAGTGTGCGCTCCTGTTTTCCTCCTTTCTACAACGCGGAGCAGCGCAGAGGTTCCTTGATTCTGGGGATGCTACTGGGCTCAGGTACACAACAGCAGTGGCCACACTGTTCATACTTGTGTTACAGATGTGCGCTGGTTCATTAGTCTGGTTCCAGACGTCTGTGTAGGAAGATTAACTTAAACATTTTCCGGTGTTTTGCTCTTTGAATAAATATGCTCGAAAGCGTGAGTCCTCTGCACACAGGTTCTTGTGTTGCGGCTGCTGGTGAACGACACCTACAGTAACAATTTAGTAACACTGAAGCAGCAGCAACCTGTTTTCATTTCATGGAGTTTTATGCTTTTTTTTAATAACTGAAGAAGCTACTGGGACGAAATGTCTTCAAGAAACTCTAACTACAGTTGAATTTGCTGCAACAGTGCCACAAAGACACTAACAAGAATGCTGTATGTGTGCTAGAACCACAGTCAATGTGTGATGGTCTTTACACCACAGGACCCAGTTGGATTTGTAACACACTGTAGCATTAGCCTGAACAATAAATTTACATATTTCCACTATGTCTCTGTGACATCTGTTAATTCACGTTGTCTGCAATCTGTGTGTTAACACTAGACTTACACTGTGTGCTTTGTAAACCTACAGGTCCAACTCCGGTGATCTCCCCGGGTCCTCTGGCTCAGAGGTCTGTTAAAGAGTCGTGGGCGATGTGGTCCCTGAGGAGCGGAGTGGGATCCTTCCCAGGATCCATCTCCGACTACCTGCAGCAGAGCGGCAAAGTGGAGCTTCACAGAGACGCACACGTCAAACAGATTAACCCTTCGACATCTGGGTGGAAGGTTAGTGAAGGAGACGTGTGTGTGGACGTTGTCATAACTCGTTAACATACACAAATAATTAAGAATGAAATGTTTCAGACACACTATTGGATGGATTGTAATCAACTTTCATATGGATGAACTGACAGTTCAACCAGTTTAATTGGTACAATCATTAGTAAGTAGCTGAAATAAAGTCAAGGAATAAACGTGTTATGGTTCCACATCTGTGATACCTCTGCAGTTTTGAGTTCAAAAGAAGTAAAATAATAATAATAATAATAAAAAAACATCCTGAAAAGTTCACAATCATATTGTTATTTAGCAGCTTTCAAAATCCATTTGTGTAACTGTGCATAGATCCATATGGAGGACGGAGCCATATCAGCTGACCACATCATCTCTGCACTTCCAGCTAAAGGCAAGTGTTAATGAACTGGACTGAAGCTTTTTGAAAAGGCCCAGACACAAATATAAAAAACATACATACAAATATTACAAATACGTCATAAATGAAGACAATCCACCAAGATGAAAACTTATCACCCATGTTAAACTCATACACTCATACACTATGTCCCCAGATAATCTAATGCAATCAAAGCTACATGTAGGAAAACAAACAATATTCCAGCATCAGTTCATGTTTGGGAATATTAACTACCTAAAATGACAGAAAATAATTATTTTAGTGTTTTAGTCCCACCCACTAACATGGAGGAGGCGGAGCTTATGAGCTATACTCCAGCCAGTCCACCAGAGGGAGCTCTACTTGCTTTGGCTTCACTTTTGAGGAGCTGTTTCACCATCGATGTTTATTTACAGTCTTTTACCTTCCCTTCTTCTTCTTCTTCTTCTTCTTCTTCTTCTTCTTCTTCTTCTTCTTCTTCTTCTTCTTCTCAGCCCTTTCTTCAGTCCTGCCCCCCTCCTGTCAACCTCTTATCCAGCAGCTGCAGGACATCTCGACAGTAACCGTTGCCGTGGTGAATCTGGAGTATGACGGCCTCATCCTGCCTGTAACGGTGAGGACTACGTTACAACACACACAAAAAAGCACTGCACTCTGGATCCTATACGAGCTGTGAGAAGTTGTTGAGCGTCCCTGTGTTTGTGTGTTGTCAGGGTTTCGGTCACCTTGTTCCTTCATCAGAGGACCGGGGGTTACTAGGAGTGGTCTATGACTCTGTCCCCTTCCCTCAGCACAATAGACCAGACGGACAGACCACTAGACTGACGGTACACTCTCTCACACACACACTCACTCACTACTAATCTTAAAGAAATAGTGTTTTACTTCCTTCCTAGTGATCAATAAATATTTTATTAATAAGTCTTTGGTGATTGGAAGGGTTGGGTTGGGCGTAGTATGAGGAAACTCCTGGATGACACTGGTGGTAGGGATGAGGAGAATAATAGTAATATGATTAGTAGCACCATCACTTATGTTGGCTATGTTCCACCCAATATAATACAAAAAATACTTCAATACATGTAAATTATAGTATTTTTCTTTTATTTCCAACTATAAAATGTCTCATTAAACAAAAAAAAATATATATATGGGGACTTGTATAAAATGAATCTAACTTTTGTGAAAAATTAGGGAATATTTCATGAATAGATCCTTAAAAAAAAAAAAAAAATGGAGCTAGGAAGTTGAACTTCTTCCTGAGACATGTGAGACTTGTCTTACCACTTAATTATATTTATTCATAAGCATCAATCTAAATAAGATTTACATGCAAATTCTGCTGCATAGCTAGCTTTAAGACAGGGTTGTCAAACTCATTTTAGTTCAGTTTGAGCTCCACATGTTTCCCTTTGTTTTAGTGTGAATAAGAACATTATAAAAGTCTTAACATTTAATGAACTGCACGATTACAAAACAATGAGCAACAGGACATTTCTGAAGAAAAAGAAGTGACACTTCTGTTTAATTCTAGATCTCAGTGTTGCATTATTGAACCATTGGAGTATCATTTATTGGAAATATTGCAGTTAATGTCTTCAGTGTAAGTTTTGCACTTTGTAAATTCATCCTGTGCCTTTGCACAGTATCAAAGAATGAATATGCACGACTCGTGATTGCAAAAGTAAACTATCTGCAGTTAAGCTTTTTTCACCTGTTTTATTCACACACCAGATTAACAAAGCCTCTGACAGGGTGATGCACGGTCTGTTGTTCATCAGATTTAATGCACAAACACTAACGTCGGGTGAAAGTCATCGGAGTTTGGAGGGAAATGCTCCGACTGTGACGTTTGTGTTGTGGGGTTGAGCTGGAGCCTGGAGGGTAACATGAGGCCGAGACCAAGGCCAGTTAAAGAATGTAAATGTCAAGCACCACTTTGCTGGAGATGGTTTTATGGTAACAACAGAGTAAACATTTCACCATGATTTATGTATTTACTTATTTATTTATTTAGATCAGGGGAGTCAAACAGGGTTGAATCTGGTCCGAAGAATGAATTTGCAAAGTGCGAAAATGACACAGAAGACTTTTTTTTTTTTAAATAAAAGTAACTGCTATTCCAATTTGTCCCCATGTACTGTTTCAGTAAATAACTCATAAAATGTTTTGTAAAAGGACAGTTTGTGAAATGTTAACATTTTCATATATTATGCACATATACATTATATTTTAGGCTTTATAAATAGTCAGACTATTGCTGCATGATCATTATTTATTCATTTATTTTTGCAAATATACAACCAGATAAACAGAATATAGTGTTTAAATAAATGATCATATATGATCACTTAAATATGATAGATGATATGATAAATCTAAGTAATATTTTTCAGGGTTTGAAATTACAACCATTTTAGTCACATGTAATCTGTGCAATTTAAAAATATTTGAGATTCTTCACTATTATAGTGTTGTGAGTGAAAGTCATACCTCTATGAAACTTTTGTTTGTTGTTACAATGTATCTAAAAACAGACTGAAATAATAACAATAAATAAATTCTCAGTCTTTGTCAGCTACGTTTGCTCACATCCTGTTCATCTCCTGGGGGCTCAGCCTCCTGTGTCCTTAAAACCTAGTGACGCCCCTGGTTCTTCATCTTCATTAAATGTTTGTTGCAGCTTTAAGGCATTTCTGATCAGTTTCTTTTTATTGTATTTATTTATGCTCATGTCCATGTCTTTCAGGTGATGATGGGTGGGGCCTGGTTTGAAGAAGCGTTTGGATCCCCAGAGTCAGTAACAGTGGAGAGTCTTTTAGCCAGAGCCACGGAGGCCGTCAGCCGTCACCTGGGAGTCGCTGCTGCACCCGGGTGGAGTCGAGTGTCTGTACTCAAGGTCTGTACTCGTGGTTTTATTCCAAACCAGTTACTAATTACATACAATCCCAAAGATTGTTATTTAATTTTTGACTTTTATAATTTTTTTTCTCATCAGGATTGTATACCTCAGTATTACAAAGGACACTATCAGCAAGTAGGTCAGTACCGACTCCACTCTGAATCTAAAAATATTCATTCCCAAGGTGTAAGGAAAAGCCATTTCAAGGTGTCTGTGCACTTTTTCAGATTCAATGCGCGGCTTTATAAAGAAGAACAATCTGCCGCTGTCTCTGACTGGCTCCTCCTTCGACGGCGTGTCGGTGAATGATGTCATCTTTAGTGGACGGACGGCTGCAAAGGAGCTGACGGGAAATGGATTTTGACGTCAATACTAAGGGTGAAAAAAAATCAACAACAAAATCAACTACTTGGGAAATTATATTTTTATTTGAGGACAGAAACAAACCCAACAATTGATCAATGTCACACGACAGTAAAAATACACAGTAAACCCCACAGGTCTCGACACTATCTGAGGCCTAGTTTCTTCTTCTCTTTCTGTTTCTTGCGAACCACTTCCATGTTGCGGTCCTTCCACATGCTCTTCCTCAGTTTGATCGGACGACTGCCCACATACTTCCCTGGAGAAACACAGAGAGACCCAGAGGGATGTGAGGAGCACGTTCACATCCTAATAATATGACACTATAAAACCCCAAAGAAAAACGACAGAGACTGACCGTTCATCTCTCTCATGGCTCTGACGTAGTCGTTTGGATCTTTGAAGCTGACGAAGCCGTAGCCTTTGGTTTTTCCGGTCCGTTTATCTCTCACCACCTGAGGACCAAAATAATAAAATTAACCACCACATGTGAAACACAGGACATCTCAGCATCTCTTCTGTCCATTTACCATATTATAACTATAACATACTTCTACTGGTTTTTGCTAAAGGGCATTTACAAACATACAACAGTGATAACAAAATGTGAAGTTAAATGATAATGTTTTACAGAGAAGATTAGAAGCAAAAGCTGTTGTGTAAATCAGATGAGGCAGCGAGGAGCTCGTCTTTTATACAGTCGATGAACTTTTGGAAATGTGGCCAAGGAGCCGTTTATTTTTAGTCTCAGTTTCTCAAGACTAAGATGGTGAAAGACGTCCTGACATCTCGACATTTACCAGTTTGAAAGCTAGTAGAGCAGCTTTGAGTTCTGGTCAAACCTCTGTGACAGGACCGGTTTGTGCAGAGTCTTTGAAGCACCCAGTGAACTCAACTGGACATTATTTATTATTATTTTGACTAATACCTGAACCCCATTGTCTGCTGTAATGTGTTTTGTTGGTTCCCTCCAGAATGACTCACATTTTACTGTCGTACTTGGAGTTTACTTGAATTGTACTAACTGTTGAATGTCTCTTGACTAGTGCCTGAATATTATGAGAACACGGAAGCAGATGTTGTATATTTAAATTTAAAAAAGGAAGTATACATGAATTAATAAATAAATAAGCACATTCCTTGAAATATGTCGCTTCTTTTTATATATATATATATTGACCCCAAAATACTGGGTTAAGGTTATTACAGAAGCTTATCTAATAAACCCGAGAGAATAAGAGGCCGACCTTGGCTTTGAGGAAAGATGGGTATCTGCTGAAGGCTCTGGCCAGTATGTCGTCGTTGACTTCATTACCCAGATCACCACAGAAAATACGGAAATCATCTGCAACAAGGAGAGTAAGCAGGATGTAAACAAACATGAGAATAAAACAGTCAAATTAATTCATTAAAAAAAATAAATATTTAACTTACAATGACTATTAGACTTTTTAGCTTTTTAAAAAAAAATTAAAAAATGTTTTTGTTGATTTTGACATGACCAAAATAAAAGCTTTAAATCTACCCAAAAACACCAACACAAACATATAATATTCTACTTCCACATATAAACACATCCTCACATTCACAGTTCAGAGTTCTGGTTAATATGTCAGTGACTGACAACAAAATGACTTGTGACCAATGATTACGCCGTAATAAATTTTTTCTATTTTATTGATGTTTTTTATGACATTGATCTTTTTATTATTTTAACTTAACCTTTTTACAGTGCATTAGTCTCCACGTCCTTTTTCTTGTTTCACTTTCTATATGTATTTTGGTCAAAGTGGCACTCATTTGTTTTTAATGGTACCATATAAATAAGTTGATCTTAAGTTAAATCCATGAGAGACGTCCAGATCAAGTCTTTTAGCCCCGTGAATCAGATGTCAGATATATTAATATTTAGTATCAGAGTCCCAATCCGCTCCTAACCAAACTAAACGTTCTCTCCTAGAGATTCAATAACTTCTCTTATCTTACTTTTATTCCCCTAGATCACAAGTGCACCATTGGACTGTAATAAGTCTGTAAAAGTTAATGTCGCAAAGAGATGGTTGTTTGTATCTTGGGTTAAAACCAATCCAGTTCAATCATTTTAAATCATCCCTAATATCTACAGCGGCTTTAGAAAACGACCTTTTCTCAGCTCATTTCTCTGCATCCGTTTGTACCTGATTCCCACTCCAACAGACTCGGATCCTCCCAGCTGGTTCCTGCTGCTGTGCGGATACACTTCTTCACCTTCTCAGACTTAGATTTCTTTTTGTCCTCGGTAGCGCTCTCCACAGGCTGAAACACAGACACGTGGTTATGCACAGACTATGGTTTGTGATGCTGCTGCTGCTGTAACACAGTAAATTACATCCATCCATCCGTGTGCACCTCAGTGTGGGGGGGCTCCAGCTCGGGCATGCTTGGTCCAATGACAGCGCCGCTGTCTTCACTCTCCTTCTTGTCCAGTAGACCTGCTGCGATCACTGCCGCCTGCTGCTCTGCGACCCGCGCAGCAAGTTCTTCCTGGAAAATAACACGAGAGACATTCAGGCTCCAGCTCAGTGGATCACTACACACACACACAAACACAACATAAACTTCAGTTCTTCCACACACACACAGATGAAACTGCACGTACCATTCTGGCTTGTCTCTGAATCCGATCATTCCTCTTATGTCCAGAGGGGGCAGGAGGGGCCGAGTACACAGTGGGTGCTGCTTGGATGATGGAGGGCGTTGGTTTGATGGAAGGTGAAGGCCCCATTCTCGGTGCTGACGACACTGTTGAACCCATATCTGAAATCTGGAGGAGAAAACGTCAGCAATAGAAGACACGTTAGCTTAAAACATTTTATGTTTAGATCAGGGCTGGGTGGTACCAAGTACTGGTATATTTTTCCACTGTGATATGAATTATTAATAGACCGGGATACCAGTGGATTTGATTACACAGCATCAGAGGTGAAGATGGAAAGGTCCAGATGTCCCTGATTTCTGGGGACAGTCCCTGTTTTGGATGACCTGTCCCCCGGCTAAAGCTGTCCCAGAAAATGTCCCCAATTTTAACTTTTTATTAATGAGAAAAAAAATGTTGCGCGTAGACTACAGTTATTACGGTAGTTGTTTGCACTACTATTTACATAACAGACACAGCAGTTTAAATATGTTTAAAAAGAATAAATATGTCAAAATAAATGAAACTGTACTTGTCTCTGTTTCTTTATTTCATCTTAATAACATGTAACTCTCTTTTTTGCTGTTTTATCTCCAAGCTGTAAATGTCTGCAAATCTGTTTTACTACTAATGTGGGATTATTCTACAATATTTCCTCATCATCACAGTAAAATAGTCCATCCTTAGTCAATCTACTGCATTAATTCCTCTCTCAACTAGTAGAAAATGTTGTCAACGTGATTATGCATGAAAAAAATAATAAAAAAATACAGTGATACACATTTGTGGTCGTACCGCCCAGCCCTAGTTCAGATAAAAAAGAAAAGTTTTATTCTGACCTGAGGTGCAGAAGACATCTGCTGCATGGCCTGAGAGGGACCCTGAGGCATCTGGCCCTGAAGGGAGGGAGGCAGCATCATGGGAGGAGGCGGGGGAGGCCGGGGGAGTGGAGGTGCTATATGGGGACCTCGCATCATCTGTAGCCTCTGGCCACCTGACAACACAGTGTTGCAAAATTCACACATATACAACACATGAAAAGTCCATGTTAAGTGTTTCCTTCTAGCTTAGACAAATAAAACAAATATTTCTAATTTGATCCAAGTAAATTATGGTTAATTATGGGAAATAATCCAGGATCTGAGTACATCATTTCGTTCCATCTCATCTCATCTCATGCTTCTGTACGGTTGCAAATGACAAAAAAAAAAATCCTTGAATCCTAAACATTCCCCATCTTAGGTCAAGTTAGGACCAATACTTAAATTCAACAGTGTCAGACAAAGGTTCAGATGTCAACTTATTGGAACTGCCTTTAAATCTTAAAGTTGTGGGCACCCACAAACGTTCTTTTGGATCGAAGTCAAGGCTCCAATACATTCACTTTTTTTTTCTTTTATATCATTGAGCCATTTTGCCACAACTTTGGAAGTATCTTCAATCACTATTCATTTGTAAAACCCATTTGCAATCAGGATTTTCTAATTCTTTGGTAACAACTATTACAAATGACTAAACCCCAGGTAAAACTAGACCGGTGGGAATACGGCTCATATGGAGTTGTTATTATTATTATTATTTTTTTTTTAAACCAGTATTCTAATCAAGGGGGTAATCTTACCCGGTCTCTGCAGGATATGAGGAACAAAAGCGGGTCTCATCATGGGAGGTGGGGGCGGACGTACTGGAGGAACTGAGGTAGACACAAGTCACACAGTCAGTCTAAGTAATTACATGTGGACGGTACAGGGTGACAGCAGAATGTGAGACTGTGCATAAATTAGTCAAGAATCACCAATGAAATTTCTGGCGGTAGCTCTTCGTTAAAATAGTGTAAATGTGACGACATTAGAATAAACCAGTTTAAGGTAAGTTTGAGTTTTCTAAGACAATCAGTTATGCTATGATGTTGTATGTCATCAGACAACGAGCAGTTTCATTTCAGAAAAGCAGAAGATTTGTGGCTTGCTCATTCATTTTTTATGATACAATATGAATAAACTTGCTTTGTCTTTTTAAAAGCCAGTATTAAAGCACAGCTGTTACGCCCTTAGAATTAACACAAGCAAGTTTTTTCATGAGAAACAGAAAGAAAGAAGAAAGTTTACTATAATGTGATTAATGAACATTTAATCTGTAAGAAACTATCTCGTAATTCTTGCATCGTCATGAATGCACAAGTTGCTGTACACATGTGAGAGTTTACATTCACCTGGACCCACGAAGGCCGGTGGTGGAGGACCAAGAAAACTGGCAGCTCTGGCTTCTAACGTCTGCTGGACCTGGAGTTAGAAGAAAGAGAAGGGGTGGAAAAAACATTCAGTTTTCAGTGGCTCTGTCTTCAGCTTGTGCTTCTGTATCACGTTACATTTAGAACATACAAACCTGTTTGTAGGTGTTGGTCCCGATAATGGGTCGCACTACTGGAAGTGTTGGGACAGCCAGAGCTACAGGTACTGCCTCCATGATGGGTGAGCTTCCCGAGACCGGACCACCGAGAACCTCCTGCTCAAAACTACACACACAGAGTTGATATTTAACACCTGGAACGATTCACCAGCTCCTTAATCTTCATCCTCTTTCCCAGCTATCCAACTACAACTAATTCTGTCTCCATGATTTCTGACTATGCTTCTGTTGCTTGGTATCATTTGTGTATCTGCGACTGCCGTGAGCAGATTATTTAAACTTGTTGTACTCACAGAGCCATCTCAGCCTCCATCTCTTTCAGTCGCTCCTCTCCCGACTTGAGCGCCATGCTGCGAGATAAAAACACGGATTAAATGACTGTTAAACAATGTGTGAAATGAGCCAGGATGCAACAAATACACAGACATACAACATAAAATAACAGCAAAAAGATTATTTGGACTAATAGCGTCCCTTCTTTTTATTATTATTATTAGCTTATTGACTTGGGACAATGCACATTAATCAACATTGATGCTTTAGCCACTAGTCAAGACTTGAACTAAACTGCTAAATAAATCCGAATAATGACTAATAATGACAAATTATTTTATAATTTAGATTAAATTACACATCGTGTGCAATAAAAACCAATTATTTTTCATTTTGTTGTTACGATTCATTCATTCGTGCATCTAGGTTTTGTCTACTTTCATAAGCTACTGAGGCTAATAGGTCCAGGTCTAATCTGACTTCATTAATCATGTGAAACGTCATGATTTGTAACCCGAGTATTGTTCAGGGGTCATTGAGTACGCTGCTGTTCCAAATATAGAACGACCTTCCTCAGAGTTCGACTTGTCAAGTCTAAACTATCAAATGCACGAGCCTGAAGTCCGTGTACTTGGAATTGGTGATCACCCTCTGTGAATTCAAACATCATCTCTAATTTGTGTTGCAGTGATTGAACAGCTCAGCTCAATTCGCCACCTCCTGCACAAAAAACTCAACACACTCACTTAACCCTTGTCCTTGCCTTAACCCTGTAAAGTAAACTCTGTGTGGAAGCTTTGCAGGAACATACTATACTACACTGATTCAATTATTTCTTGGGGACAATCACAAGACAGTTTGTTAGATTAATTTTGTTTGGATGTTTGGGTTGTGCTTCAGTCCACAAGAATGGGGTGAATCACAAGACTGTAACGTTTCAATTAAGTTTGTTTCTATGCTGCATAAAAAAGGTTAAGGTTAATATCTGGGTTGTTAAAAGTCACTCAGCACGTTCACATGCATGTGAAATAAACAAATTACTACCTTAATCTGACTCTAACTGGACAACTTAAGCGTATGTAAACTAATATCAGACTTCTCCTTGTCCGACTAAGACACCCAGATTATTAAAGTGCCCCTGAAAGCGGTTATATATTAGAGAGAAGCAAGTTTCCAATTACTGTGGGTACATACATACATTTTTTTTTCTTATATTGTTTTATTTTATTGTATTCTTTTGAATGCAGATGGTGTAACTGTAGTAGCAGCACATGAGGGAGCAGATGAATGGATGTTGGCAATGAGAGAGGGGATCAGTATAGATGGTGATGGTCTGGTTGAGAGGGAGTGCATTTGCTTGTTCTGATGTTAAATTCAGAGGTGGGGACCACCTGGCTAAATCTAAACAATGTGTGTCCTCCTAGAAGTATCTTATGTGCTAATGTATTTCCTGATGAGGAGTAGTAGGGAACTATGGGGCTACGGTGGTTTTGTTAATGCATGGGAGGCTGCATGGCTGTATATGAAGCTAACCAGGTTTCCCTGCACCCGAGAAATACTTATACATTTTGACTGCTGGTGCACACACATACAAAATATAGTATTTTAGTAGACTCATCAGCTGCTCACCTCCCAGGTAAAGAGTGAAACTATCAATAAAATAAGAGAATACAGAGGACACAAGTGTATCCACCGTTTTAGTAAGAGTGGTTGAGTTAAGTATCGTTCATTGTTTTATTTGGGTTATATTTCCACCAAGCTGGTCACGCAGTCAGCTCGTTAAACTTCCCATAAAATCTGCAGCTTCTCCGCTTCAGACATGAGCCATTATTTCTAGCTATGAAAGCTAAGTAGCAACCGATAGCACATGAGAAGCTTGTTAGGCTAACAAGTATCACTAAGGTAACTCCACCAGTCACCGCAGAGAACTGCGCTAAGAGATATGGACAATCTAGATACCTGCTGCGAATAAGCATGATAAAATAGTTAGATTAGAGGAAGGAATAGTTACTTACATTCCTGTTGATAACGTCCTAACAAACGGATTGTAGCGACGTTTATTCTTGCTCTTCCCTGGACGTGTGGAGCCTTTAAGACTCAATACCGCCACCTACCGTGTTGGAGTGGCGCACACACCTGCCGCATTCTCAATGGGACTGATGAAAAATAATATAATACCAACACAATATTACACGATATATCACCTTATTACACTACCTGGCCATAAAAAAAGGTCACCGCTCCAAGATTTGATTGGCATTGTTACAACTTCTGTAATGTCACAAGATTTAATTCTAGATTTGGACTCAGTCAGATCACTGCAGATCCAACCCAACCCAACCGGCACAGCTTTATTTTATTTTATTTTATTTTATTTTATTTTATTGTGCTTATGCTACTGTTTTTGTTTTGTTTTGTTTTGTTTTACATTTGCACTACTTTACTCAGGAGCCCTCCACCCAGAATTTTATGTAGACACATAATGATAATGAGTTTTTCACCAAGATTTTTCACTATGATGCATTTTTTTTTTTTTGAGATCAAAAAATTAAGTCAAGTTTGAATAATTATTCCTCAGTTCAAGGCAGCGACCCATGTCAGTCGTTTTTGTACCACATATTTAAGTGTATACTATACAACAATACAATACAACAACTTTTTTTATAAATTTTTTATTTAATTTAATTTAATTTAATTTAATTTAATCGTAGTACGGTTCAAGGCAGCAAGCTTTTGCAATGTTCATATTTTTTATTTTATTTTATTTTATTTTATTGTGCTTATGGTACTGTTTTTGTTTTGTTTTGTACTACATTTGCACTACTTTACTCAGGAGCCCTTCACCCAGAATTTTATGTACACACACAATGACAATGAGTTTTTCACCAAGATCTTTCACCATGATGACTGTGCATTTTTTTTTTTTTTTTTGAGATCATAAAAATTAAGTTAAATTTAAATAATTATTCCTCAGTTCAAGGCAGCGATCCATGTCAGTCGTTCGCGCTTTTGTACCACATATTTAAGTGTATACTATACAACAATACAATACAACAATTTTTATAATTTTTTAATTTAATTTAATTTAATTTAATTTAATTTAATCGTAATACGGTTCAAGGCAGAAAGCTTTTGCAATGTTCATGTTTTTATTTTTATTTATTTATTTATTATTATACCATCGCGTCATAAGGGAAAAAAAACTTTCTACAGAATTGTAAAAAATAAAGTTAAACATATTTAAATAAAATCCAATTAACCGACGTTTTCGGTTTCAACCAATGGTTTTAACGTCACGTAATTACGTCCAGCATGTGGGCGTGGCCTCCCCTCTGCTTTTTCACACACCGCCTGCCTGGTGTTGGCTGTGGTCTTGTGCATTGGATCTGTGTTACATGCTGCACTACCTCTGAAGCAACATGCTCCGAACTGTAGTTTCTCGGCTCCTTCCTCGTCTGAACCGCCTCTCGGTGTGTCATTATTCTGCAGCCGCGATCCCGGCGCCCAACACGCAGCCCGAGATCCACTACAACAAGGTACGGTCCGCTACGTGTGGTTGGACGGTTCGTGGTTGTGCATGGAAATAGATATTTGACAACTGCGTCATGAACAACTGTCAACTGTGTCTGGACGAAACCACGACTAAAATGTGATTAATTACTGCGGAGGATTTAAGGTTTGCAGCTGCTGTTGTTGTTGTTGTACTGATTTCCTCCAATGTTTGTTTGCGCTTGGAAAATATTCCAAGATACAGCATGCAACTTTCTATTTAAATCCTATTATCCTAAAGAGGCGCCTCTGATTCGCCAAAGAGGAGTGAAGTCGTAGTAGTCTATATAAGGGAAATGGACATGGAAAAAGCTCTTGCGAAATCCTGCTTTTCAGGGAAAGTTTTCACGTGGTAAGATGAGAATGAGGTTACATAACAATGAGTATGGTTCCAAACAGGGAAGTGTCAAAGCCCCTCCTTTATAAAACAGGTTTAATAGTTTCTGTGCACACAGGGCAGTCTGATGTGAGGCTTTTGTTTTTAGATTTTTAGATAAAAACTAGAAAGAGTAAAGAAACAGTATTTGCTCAGATAAGGGGTGTCACACCTATTTTCACAGAAGGCCACGTTAGTATTGAGGTTGGCCCTCAAAGGGCCGGATAAATATATCTCAATTTTTAATATTTCTGCATAAAAATGACTCAGAACGTCGTGGAAGTAGATAAAGAGAACACGATCAAACAAATTGAGCTGCTCAAAATTAAAGAAACACTTTGAAGAGCTGGATGTCTGTAATGATACTGTGGACAGTTGTAATGTGTTGAGGCGTGCTCCTCTCTCATATTTGGACCAGGGTATCGCTGAGCTGGACATAAACATTGTGTTGAATTTAGGTCAGTCCAGAGTCCAGGCCAATCAACGGTATCAGCACCTTCACCCTCCAGGATCTGCCTTCGTGCTCTCACCACATGACGCTGGGTGTTGTCGAACCTGCTGCACCTAACCATGTTTTTAGTTCTTATGCAAAGGAGTGTTTGAATTTATAAACTCATGAAAATGTCCTTCTCTAGGATTAGGATCAGGTAGAAAATCAAACTTTAAATCAAGCACTTTGTGCCAGCCTTGAAAGTAGGTCGGTTGTTACAGCATTTTGAAGAAGTCGCCACAGTTATTCTCTGGGTCCACAGAGCGTTTTGTCCTTCTTCTTATTTATTACTCACTGTTACGTGCTCATGTCCTGCTGATGAATAGACATCACGGAGGGATCAGACGCCTCATTGATTGAACCACAGATAAGACGCTCACCATCAACAGTACTGTGTATTTTAAACTGTGTATTTTCCACATAGAAGAACATATAACGTGTCAGTATTACTATCCGTCGTACGAGCCCGGGTAGCATGAGGACGGCAGCAGCCTTTTTTTTTTTATTTTGTCTTTGTTCTACAAAGAGATTCCTCAAGAACATAAAATAAACACTTTATTCAAAAATGTTCTTACGTTCTCTGGGACTTTATGTTTCAGTTGTTCATCAACAATCAGTGGCAGGATGCAGCGAATAAGAAAACCTTCCCTACCATCAATCCAGCAACCGGGGAAGTCATCTGTGAAGTTGCAGAGGCAGACAAGGTAAAAAAAACACAGTCTGTCACATAAAAATGCCCAAGATTTCCTGCAGTTTTCTTAACGTTTTGTGCTTTTCAGGTTAAATAAGTCGGTTTTTTTAAAATTAAGTTAGTAAAAATCTGTATAAGCTCATATTAAACAGATTTTATTATTTTATAAAATCTTGGCATCGTCAGATCTGCAACATGGTGACAATAGTTAAACTGCAGCATATGTGTGACTGTGTTAGTTGCATCACTTGCATGGAAGAGTGTCTTGAATTAACTACCTTATTAATGTTAAAGCATAAAAAATGTGAGGAAACGAGCCATAAAAGGGGCTGTTACAGCGTCGCCCCCCGTCTGTTCTATCGTGCTGCTAAGAACAATCTCTAAAATCACTGTATAATTTACCTACATTATGCGATTATACAACTCACTTTATGAGTTAATTGTGCGTGTTATATCTCCAGAAAGATGTCGACAAGGCAGTAAAAGCGGCACGCGATGCCTTCAGGTTGGGGTCACCATGGCGACTGATGGACGCCTCTCACCGCGGACTCCTGCTCCACCGTCTGGCAGACGCCATTGAGAGGGATTCTGCCTACCTCGCTGTCAGTAACTATGAAATGAACACAGTCAAACAGTATTCAGGAAATAATCAGGGCTGTTTATACTCGTGTGAAAAAGTTAATGCATCCCATGGAAAATTCATTGTATGCAGAAGGAATAAAAATCTGGTACTTACAGGAAAATGATCTCTAATGGAAGCGGTTCAGATAAAATGAAAATATGTCTCATACCTGTAACAGTGCATGAAACAGAGGCGCATGATAATAATACAAGGAAAGTCATGACCAGTAATAAGAATCACCAGCAAAAGTAAATGGAGCGTAATGAGTGACAAGGTTAAACATTTATATGGTAGCATTAACCCAGAGATAATATAGAGTTATATAGTGCAGCTTAAAACTATTTGCAAAAAAATGACATTAGCTGATTTTCACACAAGTCCTGAAAATAGACAAAGACAATCCAATAAAACAAATAAAAAGTGAGCCAATATTACATATCTGTGAGGTGTAGGAGTCAGCGCACCTCTAAGATTACATGATTGATTCATGGTCTTTATTTCGGACGTGTAAGTAATGAAAACAAAGTAAAAAAATGAAAATTGTGAAACACCATAAGAGGTAGACTGATAAATAGACTAATAAATGAACCAAAAGCAAACACTGTTTCGACATGTTATCTGGCCCTACCCCTTTACTCATTCCATTTCATCAAGATAGTCAATACCTAATTATTAACATATCAGTACAGAGCACAGGTGTCAAACATATGGCCCGTGGGCCAAAAGCGGCCCACGAGAGGGTCTAATCTGGTCTGTAAAATGTATTTGTAAAGAGACAAAATTACTTAAAACAGTGGTTCCCAACCTTTTTTCCTTGGAGCCTTATTTTTCTTAAGAAATTTCTTTTATTTTTTTTTGAAGGCTATTTTAATGTAAACATTCTCCTAATTTACACGTTCTTCTTTGCACTAAAACAAATAGAACAAATATGTAATTGTTATTACTTTATTGTTCTGTTATCTCACTGGTCCGTCCCACTTGAGATCAAATTGGGCTGAATGTGGCCCCCCAACTAAAATGAGTTTGACACCACTCGTATAGAGGATTACAAGTTAATTTCAAGGACTAATTAAACTGTTTCTGGTCAATGTAATAAGACTCATTCAGTTTAGATTCGTCTCAGTCTGGTGTTTGCATCACATGTTTTTGAACGTGTATGACGGCACGGATGAAGGAAATCTCTGAGGGGCTGGAAAAGTTTACAAAACCATCTCTGAAGAGTTATAAGTCTCCAGTCAGACAGATTGTAAACAAATGGAGCAGATTTAAGACAACTGTTACAAAGATCTCTCCAAATATTTACATTTCCATGGGATGTTCTTTCTTTTTAATTTAAACAAGTGCTGAGATGTAACTCTTGGGGCTGTCGACTATTAGTCTTCTCCCAGAATTTCATAAATCTATTTATATTTATTGGCCAAGATCCTTGAATGTGCCTCATATCACATAACAACATAGTGTTTTAGTGCTTTACATGAACTTGTTGTGTTGTTGCCACAGGAGCTGGAGACTCTCGACAACGGGAAGCCATATGCTATTTCCTACAGCGTGGATCTGCCCACTGTGGTGAAATGTTTAAGGTAAATAACACTAATAATAATAGTTTGGTTTGTCATTGGTCGACATGGCTGAGGTCACTCTACTGTGACAAGATTAGAAATAGTCCTTTATGTTGGTGCTTTGTGGCCAAAAACGGCTCTCCAGACATTGATTTGCATAAAATCAATAAAAATCTGCCTCATTTATATTTAGCAATATTTTAGTCAGAGGTGAGAACGTGATGCGACACTAAGACACAGAATTAGACAGATGCAGATGGCAGCAATTTGACAAAATTCTTTATTTTTCATTTGAAATTTCAGATTTCAGAACTTTTTTGCTGTAAAACAAAGGGAAAATTTTGGAATTGTCAAACTTTAGAGATAATTATTCTGTTATTTTTATTTTGGTCAGATTAAATTGGGCTGTATATGTGACCCCTGAACTAAAGTGAGTGTGACACCTCTGGTCTATTAAAACAAACGTGTGATGGCTCCTGACTACGACAGTTGAAGGAAGCAACAGAACAGCTGGTTTAGTTTATTAGTTTATTGTGGCGTGGATGGTTCCTATTAACCAACTGTACTAAAGTGCTAGTAAATAGTGCAGCTTTAGCTAAAGAAGCTAATTTCCAGCTGTTGTCCTCAGCCAGGAGAAAAAATATCTTTAAAAATCAGCAGCAGTTTACAAATACAATGCAGCAGGTCAAGCCCAGAGAGACACAGTTCACAGTAGGCAGCAATAGCCTGATGTGTAGTTACTCTAGTTGAAATATTGCACAAGGGCTATGTGCAATAATACATTTGTGTATTTCTCCTTTCCTGTCGTGCTCACTAATGAAGATACTCCAGCGTCTCCTTCTATTTTTTGTTTGTGTATGTGTATTTATTGTTAAGTCAGTTTTTTTGTTCCTCCCCTTTTCTCATGTGTTTTTCTCATGTTTTCATGAACCAACAGATAGAAAAATTAGCCTCAGCTACAATCTGACATATTTACATTATTCATAATATTCAAATAAAGAATAAAAAAATAAAGTGTAGTTCTGCTGATCTGCGTTATTAACTTTGGAATAAAAGCATGCTATGGTGTGAGCAGTTGTAAAAGGCGTTTCCCTCTTCTCTGTTAAGTTGCGCCATAACTGACTTTCACCTCCCCAGAAATGTAACTAATCGCCAAATGTAACCGGCTGCTTCTCCATCTCAGCAATTTTCAAATTGATAGTTTTGGATCAATAAAGATGGAACGTATCAAGGAAAGGTTAACTGAGGAGGTTTGGAGATGCAAACATCTGTACAACTCTTGTTTTGCGAAATTTCTGCAAAAGTTTCAGTCGCCATTGTTGAAATTGAAGGAGGAAGTAGAAGAAAAAACGTAACGTGAGATGCACGAGCCATTAACGAAAGCTAATACACCGCTCACACACCAGGGGGCAGCAACAGAGGCGTTTGAGATATTATGTCTGTAAACGACTTGCAAAAATATTAAAAACATATCTACTGATCTACTTTATCGTGATCATCTTGATTAATTTAAAGCTGTGTTAAGTTTTTGTCTTTATTTATTTATAAATAAGTGAGTAAGGGGGTTTTCGGATGCTAAACTTTGGTTATTTTCTTTCAGATTTCAAATACATTTCTGTTATGTTCATGCACTAAATTCAAACTCAAGTCAATTGTCACAGTATGTCAAATCATTACGTCGCTCACGTTGATTATGAGCCAGGCCTAGATGACTCGCACCGCTGCATGCTACGTGCTACGTGCTACGTGCTACGTGCATTGATTGAAGTTGGAAGTTTATTTCAAATATGAAGACAAAAAAATGAATATATAATATAAAATAAGTGTGTTGTGTTCAGGTACTATGCCGGCTGGGCGGACAAATGGGAGGGAAAGACCATCCCCATCGACGGCAATTATTTCTGCTACACTAGACACGAACCTGTCGGCGTCTGTGGACAGATAATCCCGGTAAGGAGGCGGTAGGTGGAGGTAGATGCAGAGGAAAAGTTTAAATGATTTCACGTATGACCTCTCATCTGTGTTTACATTGTTAATACTGTTAATATTGTTAAAAAAAGGTTTGTCTTTCTCATACGTCCCTCTCTGACTGTCCATATTTTATAGGATAAGCTAAGATAATCCTTTATTTATCCCACAGCGGGGAAACTCGCAGTGTTGCAGCTGCACACAGTTTAAAGGGCAGAGCACACGAGATAAAAATGTGTCACTGGCTTATGTTTTAATTTAATGCTTAACTTAACAGTTCAGTTGAGGTGCGATGTGTTTCTGGGTCAAACCGTGGATGAATTGCTGTAGTTATGGGTCTGGTCATTCTTCAAAACACTTGTTGGATTGGTTGCCATAGCAACACATCCCTAAGTTTACGGTAAATAACCTCGAGAGCAAGTTCATGCACTTTTACCTCAGTGATATTTGAGGAAATCTGCCTGGCTGCAACGTTCGCTGGCTTTAATGATGTTTTGTTTAGGGATGCGCTGTTTTTCTGTGCTGATACCGATGTTTAAAATAACAGTTTGACCGATGCAGATTTTTTTTCTTTGTTTTTAAATCTTTAATTTCTTGATCCTGTCACCCCACTGATCGGATTTATGAAACTAAAACAAACTTTAATGTCATTTTTTGTCATTTAATATAACCTTTAATTCACATGAAGTTCTTTCTCTTGGTTTGACCCGGTGTCTCTTAGGGTGAGGGTTATGTAGGAGCTTTGAACTGTCATAGTTGTTTGTAATTCTTCTTCTTCTTCATCAAGTAACAAGTTGAATTCCAAACATTCTTGAAAAAGTAGCAGAGCAGAAAAAAGAAACTTTCACTGCTGGAAATCTGGACTGAAAATCGTTGTGTTTATTGTCCATTTGAGTAACGTGATGCATTTGAGCTTCCAGTAAATTCTCTTTCAGCATTTTCCACATCTTTACCGTGACACCAGCTTCCAAAACTAGTGTACAAGCATTTTAAGAGGCAATTTTTCAGCATTTTTTTTTCTTGCTGTGCTGCAGACTTAGATAAACTTTATTGATCCTCAAGGGAAAATTGCCTGGTCACAGTAACTTAGTTGCACATAAAAAAAAACACGATTGAGAACCACTAGTAAAAAGAAAGATAAAATAAAATGACAATAAAGTGTTAATAAAAATCTAGTAAAATGTGTAAAATAAAGAAATGTACAAGAAATAGAGACAAAAGTAAATTAATAGACCATACACAGTGCATATGAAGGATTAAGAATTTGCATTAATGTGCATTAACAAAGATATCTGGTACATTTTTATAAAACATCTATTTATATCTACAAGCTCTATAAGACAGTGTGTGTTTTGATGTGACTCCATATTTAAGAAGCTGAGTTGGAGCAAAGATTCAGAACAGATATTGTGATTGTGATCTTTCCTCTTTCCTTTGCCTCCTCCAGTGGAATTTCCCTCTGCTGATGCTCGCCTGGAAACTGGGCCCTGCCCTCGCTACAGGCAACACTGTGGTGATGAAAGTCGCCGAGCAGACACCGCTCACAGCTCTGTATGTCGCCAGCCTGATCAAAGAGGTACTATGGTTTTTGTGTTTGTTTGTTTTTTGTTAATGTGAATTTACAAGGAAAAAATTAATGGATAGAAATTAAATGCAGAGGAGAATTAAAGCCATATTCAGTGTTCATTTTGAAATAACTTTATTATATTATGACTTTGACAAACAGGCGCCTCAATAATAATAATAATAATAATAATAATAATAATAATCATAATAGTGTGGAGTATATTTTATCATGATGTTTTTTTGTTTCCAGGTGGGTTTCCCTGAAGGTGTGGTGAATATTTTGCCTGGGATGGGACCCACAGCTGGAGCTGCCATCGCAGGACATATGGATGTTGACAAGGTGGCCTTCACTGGATCAACAGAGGTAGAGACGCCTTTCTCTTTCCTTACCTGCTGTATGTTCACTAGAAATAATCTAGTCCACTGAGGTATTGGATCCGTTTGAGAGTTATTAGGTGACGGTCAAGTCCATCAGCAGAAATGAAACGGAAATAAAAATTCAGCACAGAAAGCACATTTAGTTTCTGCCCCATCGATCAGTTGAATCATGAATTATGAATATATAAATTTTTTATTTACTTGTTATTGACACAAAATAACCCAGTGTTTCCCCACTTGTTTGAGCCATGAGGCATATTTTACATTAGAATTAAAATCCCACAGCACACCACCGAAAAAAGTATAAATAATGAAATAATCATCGTCTCCTGTCAATTTACTCACAATTTTACTTACTAGGTATGAAATCTGCTTACATGGTTACATCATAGTTACATATACGTGTCACATACAACAGCGATTGTGTGCATGCGTGATCAAATGTACCTAAGCCAGACAGCAACCTCCAGGTGATGAGTGATGGAGCCCGTGCCCATTTGTATTTTCCAGTATTTATCCATCGCTGTCACAGCATCATGACTTATTATTCTGTTGTTTGAATGGCAAAAGGTAGATATTCAGGTTAATTATCCAGTGGAAGAGTATAGATGAATAGTGGATAAAAAGTGGATAATTTCCCACGGCACACCAGCATAACATATACATAAATAAATAAATAATGCTTAAATACTCCATCCATTTCCTCCAATGTAAAATAAATAAGTCCTTCTTGTAGTCCACCACACGTTCAAAGTCAGCCTTTTTGCTCACCACTAACAAAATACAAGTAAAAACAATATTTTACTTTCCAGAGGCAGGTGACTTCCAAACATATCTCGTATTGTATTATGTATATTCCCTTCCAATAAGTTTTCATAACATGACTTTAACAGCCAAACACAATCCAGCTTGAGAATTGCTATATCTTCTTCTGATGTGTTTTCTGGTATTACTGTTTTCCAAATCTGCAGTAACAATTTCTCCCTCTGGCCTTCAGGTCGGTCATCTGATC
This sequence comes from Mugil cephalus, assembly GCF_022458985.1. Taxonomy (NCBI): domain Eukaryota; kingdom Metazoa; phylum Chordata; class Actinopteri; order Mugiliformes; family Mugilidae; genus Mugil; species Mugil cephalus. Next base: position 22,428,772 of record NC_061780.1, on the reverse strand, counting down.
CAACAAGCTGCTGGCAAGACCAACCTGAAGAGAGTCACTCTGGAGCTGGGAGGAAAGAGTCCCAACATCATCCTGTCTGATGCTGATAGTACGTGTTCTCTGTGTAGTACTGTGTAGTACTGCATAGTACTGTGGAGTACTGTGAGCAGTTCTAGGATCAGACCGTGCTAATGTTTCAGCAACAACATGTTTTAAATGATGGATTCAAACAAATGTGTACTAGTTGATAACTGTCTGTGGTGACTGTGAATGCACCATATGTCATCAAGAACATAGGATCATACATGTTTACATGTAAAAAATATTATTATTATTATTATGATTAACCTCCTGCGTCTTCATATTGGGACATTCAGTTTTAGGTTTTATTGCAGCTCATTCTGCTTCATTTAAACCTGTTGTTCTCGTTAGCGAACACTTTAATCTGCCATCTAGTGGTTGCAAAAGGTTAATACACTAGTCAGTAAAAACATGATGGTGGGCATTTCATTCCTGTCAGATTCTATGGTTAAAACTTATTTATTTATTCTTATTAACGTTTCTAATTTGATATGACCTGCAAATTTAACAGATTTTATCAGTAGCAACGAGCTACAACCTCGCGAATTAGCAACTGCTCGTTTGAGGACATTCGGACTTAATTGTTCGCAGTTCTAATGTTGCTCAGCCACGTTCAGGTATTAAAATAAACAGTTTTATATTTTTGTCACACATTGGTGACGTTATTATAATATAAATAATGGAATAATCCCTGTGTCCACATATGAGGACATTGATTTATTTATTTATTTTTTCAAAAACTACTTCTTCCTGTTGAAAGATGATGCTTAGTTTTCATACTTCTTAGGTCCTACTGATCCCAGATACCTTGGAGAAATTAAAAATTGCATAGCAAAATGAAGCTCTGGACTCAGGAGGTTTATTATTTAGGATTTATTATTTTTTATTGTTATTGTCAATTTTCTATATTTTTATTTTAGGACATTTAAAAACATGCTTCTATCTCACACTTTAAAATAAGCAGTGTACATATAAAATAGAGTCTTTAAAAGTCTTTAGACTCTTTAAAAATATAAAAACAGTGGTACTAGTGCAGTATACAGTAGAACCAGCACTAAAAGACTGTAATACAAGGTTGTTATTATACATATTTTATCATTATTACTATTAAAAATATCATAATTTTAAGGTTGATAAGATAAAAGTCTCCTCTAGTTTGGATACTCAGTCCTGTGCAAAACATTAATAAGACAACAAACCTAAAAAAACAAGTCTGTGTTGGTAACAGTCACAGAATAAAAGACAAAATTATAGAAATGTTAAATAAAAACGATCTGTCCATTCATAAAAACACAGTCGTGTGACATCTGACAGAGATGAGTGACATATGTTACCGATACATATCAAATCACTTTATGTTACTGTTCGTTTAAAGAACGTTTTCTTTCCTTCTCTGGATTTCAGTGGAGTATGCTGTGGAGCAGTCCCACTTTGCTCTTTTCTTCAACCAAGGCCAGTGCTGCTGCGCCGGCTCGCGGACGTACGTGCAGGCGGACATCTACGACGAGTTCGTGGAGCGCAGCGTCGAGAGGGCTAAAAAACGAGTGGTGGGAAACCCCTTCGACCTGAAGACCGAGCAGGGTCCTCAGGTAACGGATAAAAATCGCTCACTGGTCCATAAAATAAAAGCACATAACATCAGAGATACAGAGAGATTCTTTCTGTGATGACCCGTTTCAGGTCGACCAGGAGCAGTTTAACAAGATTCTCGGCTACATCAGCAGTGGGAAAAAAGAAGGAGCCAAGCTGATGTGTGGAGGAGAAGTGGCGGCTGACAGAGGATACTTCATCCAACCCACCGTCTTCGGAGATGTCAAGGACAACATGACCATCGCAAGGGAGGAGGTAGGATAGTACGGATAATTAAATTACACTCGTGAGACCGATTCTCGTGGGAATAGATTTAACCGGAGACCTCTGATAATGTTTAATAAGTTTGTCTGTGGCTTTAATCTGACCCAGAAAAGACTTTATTGCCAAGTGGAATTTGCCTTTGTTGCATAAAAAAATGTGAAAAGATAAAATAAATCGTAAACGTATACTCAAATAAACAGGTTTAGGTTCAGTTTGAGCCTCAGGGCCACAGACACTGTTGATATGTTTAAAAAGAGTCTCAACTCGTGTTTTTAATCAGGCTTTTACCTGATTTTAATTCTTATTAACTTCATTTTATCACATTTTATGATTTTCATTCTTGCTGATTCTATTTCATCACAGTTGATTTGTTTATGTGTGTTACCAGTGTTTTACATGGCTTATTTTAACATGGTTAATTTATTTAATTTTGTAGTATATTTATACCTATTTTACTTTACCTATTGGGTAAAGGCTTATTTTATTTTAATTTATTTTATTATTTTTATTTATTTAATTGTTATTTATTTTTTATTTATTTTTGATAGATGTGCGAAGCCTGAAGGGAAGAGAGGGAAGATTTAAATTGTAATAGAAATTAAATGGGATAGAGTCCTTGAAAACAATAATTCTCTTATAAAACCACATCTTCAATTTGTCAGAAAAATACAAAAATACAATTGTATTAATGTTTCTTTAATTTTTGCCCTTGCTTGATTTGACCCCTGTTCATTATTAATAGTAGTTTACTTTGTTTTCTGCCCTGGCTTCTCTTCCAGATCTTTGGGCCAGTGATGCAGATCTTCAAGTTTAAATCACTGGAGGAAGTGTTAACAAGAGCCAACGATACTCAATACGGTCTTGCAGCCGCAGTCTTTACGAAAGATCTTGATAAGGCCAACTACATCTCCAACGGACTGCGTGCCGGCACAGTTTGGTAAGAAAGACGTTATTATTGACTTCAAAGTGCGTGAACAGTTGTGTTCGGTGTCTGGTGTGCGCAGCGATAACAGCAACGAAAAAACATTTTCATCCCACGTCCCCATGACTCCACTGTGTCTCAGAGACGGGAATATGCTCCCAGCAGTCTCCTATTTTTGTCCACATGATGTTTAGTAAACTGCAGACGGGCAAAAATGTTCTTTTTGGGGAGCAGCCATAGTAAATTTTACCGAGCAGAGAGCAGCAATTAGTGTCAAAACCGCCTAAAAAGAAGAAGAAAGCCTGTATGATGGCTTCATTTTGTTGTTGAAATAAATTATTTATTTTCTTCTGACTTGAGTTACCTCTTCTGAGTTTAGTTTAGTTTAGTTTATTGGTTCAGCACAAATTATGTCACAAATCTGTGCAAGGTGAGAACGAAGCCTTTACAAGCTTGTACCGAGTTCCACATCTGGCCAAACAGAATACAAATTACATGCAGGTTAAACAGAAAAAAACTACATTTGATTCCAAATAGAAATAGAGGCAATGAGAATAAAGTTACTTAGATCAAGAGCAGGAAAGAAAAAAATGTCCTCGACCCTCGAGGGAAATATAAGATGTGCGAGTTAAAACATCTAAAGTAGAGATAAATAAATTCTGAACATATCTGGAAGATCTTGTTTCCTATATATGAACTTATATGTGTAAATAAACATGTTTGTAGGTTACGTGGCTCATTACAGTCTGTTCATTGTGCGTTTGTGTGTCCTTCTGCAGGATCAACTGCTACGACGTGTTTGGTGCACAAGCTCCGTTTGGAGGTTACAAGGCTTCAGGGAACGGCAGAGAGCTCGGAGAGTATGGTCTGGAGAACTACACGGAAGTCAAAACGGTAATTACTAACAATAAACTACCACGTGTATGAGATAAATCACTTCCTGTGATAGGAATTAGTTATAATTAAATATCACTGTAATACAATCAAAATAAACAGCATTAAATTTCTTTTTGTCTTTTTTTTGGTTAGTTTGTTATTTTGTATTTTCCCTGTTATATGTGAAAAACATTATTCAGTAATGACGGCCTTATCTAATTATCTGTGTTGTTTTATAGTAAAGCTAATATACAGTTTTATCTCCAAGTTTTGTCCACACCTGTTTATGCACAGCCTCATTACCTATTGACTGTTTTGTACTAGTAACCTGCACATTAAATTAAGCTTATCGTTTAACTTTTTCATTATTTCATGCACTTTAAATTAAACAGTTCATTAGTACATCTCATCTATCTGTATTCAGAGTGCAACAGGTCTAAATTAGACAGACCTGACTGTGAATTATAATAAATCCTATATTTGTCTACAAATACCACCATATAGTGTATGCAGAGTCTTAATAATGAGGAGGATTTCAGGTATGAAAAAATAAATAGATGCAGACAGAACCTGTGTGCAGTATTTTTTCCTATGGGTCAAATATCGTGGTAGACAAATCACAGCTTATATACAAAACTGCATTTTCACGTGATTGTTTATGTAAAATATATCCAGTAATATTATGATTTGACCAAATCTGTAGCTACAAAATACCTATTACTATATTTAGAAGATATTCAGATGGAGAGCCATTGCTTCGATACTTAAAGTTTAATTCAAGTGCTGAAATCATAAGCCCATTTTTTCTCTGTTGTTTTCAGGTGACGATCAAGGTGCCACAGAAGAACTCTTAGACGTGTGCAGCGAAGCCAGTGAACAGCAGATTAAATTCGACTAGAAAGCTGTTGTGAAGAAACTTTGCCTTCAAATACCATCTTCATGACCTACGCGAGTAACTCTGCTGCTTTCTGCTACTCATGCATAGTACATATCTGTTGAGGCCCAAAACATCTTTAAAGTCACAATGCTTCTACTTAAATCTTGAATGAGTACAACTGATTGAAGAGCGTCAGCGTTAAATGCATTATTTTGAATATTCAGTCGCAGCACTTAGACGTTTAAAGCCGTAAGACTTAAAGTCACTGTAATCTTTTTTTTTTTGTAATTTTTCCTAATAAATGCTTTTCTCTGGCATCTGGATGTGTTATTAAAGCAGGAGTTAACACCCAAATGACTCAATGGGACACACTAGGTTGGGCCTGATGTTTCCAGTATTTTCTAATGTTTGAGTGTTTGAGAACAGTGTGAAAGAGTGTGAAAAGAAATCAGCGTGAAAAGAGTGTTTTGCAGAAATAGTCTGTATAAGCTCGCACACATGCACTTTATGCACAGTCCCTTTTTGTGTTGTACTGAGAGGACAATCCTCCAGGACCATGAAGCTACATGAAGACGTAGGACTGGATGAACCGCACCTGCACCTATGGATGCAATGACATGAAAAACCTCTTGAATAAAAGACACAGACAACCATTCACACTCACACCTACAGACGATTGAGAATCACAGATTAACCTAACGAGCATGTCTTTGGATGGTGGGAGGAGGCTGGAGTACCTGGAGAGAACCCACACAGACACGGGGAGAACATGCAAACTCCACATAGAAAGACTCCAGTCAGTGCTGAACCACCACACCACTGTTAATACTGTTTTAACTGAGGGGTATTGCAATACAAACCTCATAAATATACAACTATGAATCTTATTAACATGTTCTGTACAAAATTAGACATAATTATACAGCTAATAGCAAATGGTGGATTAAAAGAAGTAAATATTCAATTCTTTACCTACTTGTCCTTATTATTTATTTATTTGCTGAATGTAACCAATAAATTCACTTGTAATCTAACTTTTAAGTTACTTTTAAAATCAAACAATCAGTAAAATGACTAAGTTACTTTTTAAAAGAGTAAACACTGGATTACTTTTTCAAGGTAACTACTGCTAAGAGCGTGTCTGCAAACCCCACACATCAGGTCTCCAGAATGATAATGGATTCAAACCTATAACGCTATTGCTGTGAACCAATCACCAGCCGTAGAAATAAATAGAGTCCAAAATAAAGTTTCGCCTGGCTTCATGCTGTGAGTACGTTGTGCATCCCTGACTATTTGCATTTCTGACTGAAAGATAAAAATAAAATCCTCTGCTTCCATTTATCAATACTTATACAATATGTTGGATTCATGTTAATGTGGATTTAAAGATGCACCTTAACCCTTATTGTGTAACAGTGATGCCGACAGCATCATCCACACAAACTCCAAATAAGTCAAAGTAAAGGATGAGTCTGAGGAGTTTGTTTATTTTTATTTATTTATTATTCAACAATTCTTTCAGGACACAACATGTGAACATCAGGGTCTGTAACTACTTGTCCTGCTCTAGTTTAGTCCTAACAAGTTTTGGCATCTGCTTTTTTCAATAAAACTTGTTCAGTTGAGACCAAACACCTGAATTGGGACAAATTGCAATGGGATCCTAATGAAACTGACTAAAAATTAGAGACAAATGAGAAAACTTTCTGGATCTTACTTTTCTCCTTTAAAACCTCCTCTTTGCTCCTCGTCTCCATAAAATACTTCAGTAGTTGTACGACCCCATGCAAGTGAACTCAACAGGCCAGAATATTAACATGACGTTTTCTGAATCTGTGGATCGTGGTGACAAAGAATAAGGCAAAGAAACAATCCTATCAACCCTCATTTAACCCAAACTGTGCAGGGCCCATCCACCTTGCAAGGTGGTGACCGTGTGTGGTGTTTCTTTATGCATAATACCATCAGAATATTCTTGTCCCTTTGTCTTTAATCCACCAGTAAACTGACTCAGATGAAGACCGTCACCTTCTTCAACTCCAGAATCAAAATCCTGCGCGTCAGGTAACCCGTCGACACGGGGCAGGTCCCTGACCCCGTCTGAATGAGCAGACGTGCCCGATTCTAACCCTCTGATCTGCAGGAGACCGTCTCTACCTGATCCTTCACTATTAATGGAATAACCTGCCTGCCTCTCAGCAGACATCACGTCCACAGACTTGTTAATAGACCCATCCACCTCCTTTCTGATCACCCCTGAGTTGGTTTTAGAGTCACCAGTAGAAGAATGAATGCCAGTTAATCCGCTCCCAGACAGACTCTTATATTCAGCAGAATCAGATACATTATTAACTCCACTGGTAGAGGTGGTACCGTGCTCACCACTGCTTTCCTGCTGGACTGCACCGTGAGTAGAACTACAGCTCATTTGGTCACTATTAGAACATGCACTGGCAGTAATTACAGCTGTAGGAGCTTCTTCAGTAGAACCAGGACTGCTTGCATTATATTTTGTACTGTTGTTTCTTGTGATAGTTGGAGCTCCAGAACCATCATTAGTACCATTGTCCCTGGATAAACCATTCACAGAATCCATATTTTCCATCAACTCCCTGGCTCCCTGAGGAGTTTCCTTTTCATGAGGTCTGATCTCATCGGACATATCAAAGCCGTACGTCTCAGATTCTGTCCACTGACTTCCTGCCTTCATGGCCACAATGTCTGAGTCACTCCTCTCCCTTCCTGTCTTTTCTATCGGGCTGACTGTACCTGGCATCCAGTCCTTTTTCTCAGCGAGGACTCGTTCTTTTTCCTTCTCGTTGATAATGTGGCTCTCGAATGGAGAAGTATGTTTTTCTTTAAGGTGCACATCAATCGTCTCTTTCCTCTCCTCTTCTGGATGGACCGTTTCCAGTTCTCCTTCCGTTTGAAAAGGCGCCATCTTTGTCCTCGGTGTCATTTTGTCGCGTTGGTCAACGAACCAGCCTGAACTGCTGACGGTGTTGACAGCTGAAGATATGAGAAAATTTAATAAGTTAGTGCACTCGTTTAATTTAATGAACAGGCAGATTAGGTGAGATTACTAAATGCACTGATCAGGCATAACATTATGACCACCTTCCTAATATTGTGATTCATCAAAGAATGAACATGGGTCTTCAGAGAATTTGGAGGTCAGGTCAACACCCTGTAACTACTAACATTTACTCGTTTCTCTTCTCAGAACTTACCAGGCTGTGTGTCACTGCAGATGTAGTTACAGCAGGAGCACAGTGAGGGTGAGGCTTTCAACTCCTCCCACCTGGAGACATCAACAAAACAATCATGTGCATTATATGGAAATATTACTTTAAATCCCTACAATTCTACTCAAAAGATTTGTGAAGACATACACATTATATGTACACATGACTGAGGGTTTACTATATGAAGAAATCAATGATGAACCATGGTAAATTTGCACAAAAGTAGGAGCTTTTATAAATCTTGGTCATATAACTGTCCAGCCTTGTAACATTACACACAGTATGTCCAGAAAAATAAAGCCTAATATGTCCCTTGAATAATACTGGTTACCTACCAGCCAGCAGCCTGGTTGTAGTTGCAGGACTTTGCGGTCGGAGAACTGGTGAAACTGACAGACACAGAACAGTGGAGGTACTGCACCTAGACACAAACAAAAGGGGAATTTTAATATGAAATGTTCGTTTCCAGGGATGGATTCTCCAAAAGCAGCAAAGAGACCCATTAGAGAATAAGAACTCTAATGCAATCTATTGCTTGGGCTTTGCTTTTTTTATGCTTGGAGACAAAACATCAGAGAAATGAATTATCCAAGTATGCTAGCAAAAAAAAAGGAATTGTTCTCAAAGAATTTGAGTATGGAATAACCAGACAAAAGGCGTTTAAAAAAGCAACTCTTTAAGAGTTTTGAGCAAACCATGATCTGCTCTTTTAAGTGTTACTTTGCATCTTATTGCAATTAATTGCTCTTACTGGAGACGCTGCTCTGAAGAGAAAAGTATCGATGGAAAACTTTAGCACGTTGCCCCCTCTAAACAGGAACTGAGACCTGCTCCCTTCCCTCCTGCTGTCTGTCATACAGCTGCAATCAAAGCAGAAAACAAATGAATTAAAGTATGTAAAGTAGCAAAGGAATCACTGTAATGAATGATTGTCATCACTGGACAGACCCATAGTTGGTGATAATATCCACTCTGAGCGTGTCCTCTGGGTCTTTGGAGCTTGTAGCGTAGCACGCGTCCACATAAAGCCTCTCCCCAGGCAAAAGAAATCCTGCCTGGGCCACAAAATACACCGGCTCCCCCAAAGGAAACCACTGGTCTGGAAGGACGGGCTCCCACTGGGCTGTTACAAGACAAAGAGAACCCGATCAAAGTAAGAAAAGTGAGTAAGTGCATTCCTAGGATTAAATTATAAAACACAGATAACAGTCTCAAGAGCCTTTACCTGCACTGAAAAAATAACATTACTAGAAAGAAGCAAAATATTCTTATATTCAATCAAATCATCTTGTATTAAGACAAATTTTTTTTATTCGCCATTGGGTTAAGCTTTTCTTGCTTGACAAAAATTCTTAAAATAAGCACAAACTTCTTTTCTCTGATCAAAATATAAGATGAATTTTGTTTTCTTGAAATTCCTTTTTTTGCAGGATGAACTCTCCACAACAGGAATTAAGACTAAAAAAAACTCAATTAGCAGGAAGAAACCTTGAGCAGAACTAAGGTCAAGGTAGCACAAGGCTGCAATGGCCATTCAAGAGATGCTCAACAAAATATATTTATAGATATATTAATGTGTTTGTTGCAGTCTTGTACTAGTATCACTAGGTCTTAATGATGCAGATCTTTTCAGTCAGACGTTATTTGTAAAGCACTTTTTATACAAAATGTAGCTCAAAGTGACCAATACAGACACACACAGACAGACACATGACGTAAAAGTTCATTATGTAGAACAAATAAAAGCAATATTCATAAGAACAGCACACTACAACACTGTGGAAACGCTGTTATAGGTATTAAAACGACTCCCTAAAAACCCTAAATATACTATATAGACCGACCTAAGAGCATAAAATTAAATAAATAAATGAATAAAAATCAAACTTAAGGTCATAAAAAAACATTATAAAGATGCAAACTACTAATACAATAAAAGAGATAAAAATAAATAGTAAACTATCTTTTTTTCTTGTGCTTGCCTTTAAAATTATCAACCCTCTCTGCAGCCCTCAGGTCTTCAGGCTGTTCCACACTGACGTAGACTGTAGTGGTAAAAGGCTGCCTCGCCGTGGGTTTTTCTTCTAGTATTATTAAAAGGCCACTAGTAGAAGACCTAAGGGCTCTATGAGGCTCATGTGATAAAAGAAACCATTTATAAACCAATAAAAAGGATCTTAAAATCAATTCTGTTGAACTACATATCATATCAGTGGCCTGCTGGCACAAATAACTGGTCTTAATGTGAAGCAGAGATGAACGGAGATCAAACGCTGATTATTAAACATATTCATAGTTAACACATCTAAAACAAAAGGCAGCTGGATTGGTTTGAGCTGCTTTTGCTTTAGATGCACCATGACCTGGATGAGTGTGAATCTTCTCGGATGATTTTTTTTTAAATTTTATTTTTGATGCGTTACCGTTGCAGACAGTGAGGCTGAAGACGCGGTTACTTTGAATATTCTTCACCAACGTCGTCAGCTGAACTTGAGGTCTGTAGCCAACTTGGTAGGAGTAATGGAACCTGAAACAGAACTAAAATAATTATGATGAAGTCATGTCGAAGAAAATGTTGAGGGGGAGGATGGGGCCGGATAGTAACCTGCACCTCTTTAATTCATCGTATTATCAAAGTTCTTAGAACGTACTGGAATCTGGAGTCTGGAGTGAAGTCAGAAAGAAGATGGAAGCAGAGTTTAACCCATAAAAAGAGCCAAACTTGAGTCTGATTCTGGGAGCCATGTGAGCTCAGACTGAATTCATAGTGTTGTGCTGCTGCCTTTATATAGTTTGGTTCTGCATTAACATGTATGGGCTGCACACAGGCCCCTTAAAGTAAACATGATTTATTTCCCTTTGTATCTTTCCACACAATATTAGGTCTTCTCTCCAAATACACTCAGTCTTTAGCAGCAGCCTGCATCCATCCATGGACTGACTGAAATATTACAGATTTGGTCTTAATTTAGACATTTAAATCAATATTTTCCATTTTTTTTTTTTTTTTTGCATATCTATGGTATGCACCCCTCCTTCTAATTGACAGCCCTGGGTATCCATGTGTATACACTTTGAGTACAGGTGACTCTTTTAACGGCTTAATTTAGTCTAAAGGGGGAAAAAAAAAGTAATTGAGAAACTCATCTTAGCCAATTGTTCTTCTCATCTGAGGCTGTGTTTATGATGTGAGATCCATCCTAGCTCATCTATTCTCAACCTTCTTTACGTTAGAGAACAAGTAATAACCATGACCCTCGTGCTTCTGGACTTTTTTGTATTTTTAGTGGTTAAAACATACTTATTGTAATCCTGCTGAACGCCTTAGAAGACAGTGAATGGTAGCGATGGAAGACATTTTTTTTAGTGGATAGGAGCTTTTAATGGTTACCTGTTGTAATGGCAGTGGATGGGAACTTTCAGAGGTGGAACCCTGATGACATATCCGTCTGGAGCTGGGGTATAGTGCAGTAAATGGGTATAAACCAGCTGACCACCAAAAACCTGAGAATTACAGCAATAATTCATTCATTCAAAACCATTCAAGTTCTTCAATGAAAATGTTTTACTGCAGGAAAAAAAGTAATAATAAATGCCTCAGTTAGGTACTCTGCTTGGCTATGAAGGGTGAAGCTGTGAGATCATTTATCCAGTAAGTTGTTAATTTAATTATAGTTAAATAACTTTTTTCTTTTGCATGTGCAGTATCCAGGTTTCAAGAGTAATTCCTGTTGGAGTTTGTCTTAATTCATAATATTCACGAGTGTCATTATGTGTATTCAGCTTCCTACCACTTCAACCTCCCATTAACATTAATTGGTAGTTATTAGTTTTAGTAGTAATAGTTGGTTAGCTACTTTGAAAAAAAGAAAAAGAAAAAGCACTGTCCTGCTGTTGTAACACCTCAACTTCCCATACAAATTACACTGTAAACTAATTTCACAAGCTTTTGGTTTGATCTTGTTTTCTCATTTTGTTCCTGTAGAAAGAAATGTCCCGTTGTTCATGTCATGTTTTGTAATAGTGCAACATTTGCATGACATAAAATAAAGGAAAATATTTGCAGTTGTTGTTATTTATAATATGGTAGTGTGTGTTACTGGTCCGAATGTGGCCCCTGAACTAAAATCACTTTGACACCCATATTCTTTATATTTTTGTATTGCTCCCGAACTAAAGAGTTGCTAAACTGTATTATTGACAGATACTGACAATAAAACAACTTATTATTATTACTATCATCATCATCATCATAATTAGAGTCAGATATTGGACGTGTACCTGCACTTGTCCGTCGCACTCCGTTAATCCGTAGTGGAAATCGAGGAAACGGGGGCTGACCCTGCTGGCCTCACACGAGCCCAGTCGGAAAAGGGATGGGACGGTCCACGCGCGCAGCTGCGTGCGGTCCACGCGCACTGACACGGCGTTGAAACCGCACCACACCTCCACGGCGCGTGCGTCCGTGCCCTCCATCTCTTGGTGTTGTCTCGTCTGCGGTAACAGCAGCGCAGTGATCCCGGACGAAATCGCCATTTGACGAGGGACAGGACGGAACAGCTCCGGTGACACGAGGGGCCCCGGGGCGTGCAGGAACATGGGCAGCTGGTAAAATAAAGGACTCGGGGCTGCGCCCTGGTGGGGCTGCACCTGAACCTGATTTACCTGGTCCGACCATGTCACGTGCTGAACCGGGCCTCCCAGGGTACCGTGAAACAGTCTCCAAAGAAGGCAAAACAACACAAACATGACCTGAAAAGGAGCGACATCAACGAGCACCGGAATTAAAGCTGTGACCACGAGAGTGTAAGGACCGTCTGGGAATAATTCCCCGTCCTAAATTCATCATAACACCTGCGGCAGCACTGATTGCGCTCGCACAGGTATTTGGACAGCAGCTTAGTTTTTCGCGTGGCTGATTAGGCTATACAGTTTTACAAGGGGTGGCTGTAAACCGTTGTTTAATAAAAAATAATCACAAATAAGTTTATTTATTTATGTATGTATTTTTTAACCAACCGAATATTTTGAGATTTTATTTGTCATTCTTCTCAGGCAAATTGAAGGATAGTCTCAGCTGTTGGGTCAATCACAGTGTAGCGTCCATTATCTTTAAAACACACGTGTCATACATAGGGCCAAAATATTTCAAGTCAAAGTCAGTGTTATTGTCAATTTCTTCACGTGTACCAGACATGCAAAGGAAAAAAGTTTCTTACTGTCCCACGGTGAAGTGGTAAAGTGCACAGGCACAACAGATTAAGACAGACATTTTTCTAACGCTAGAGTGCACAGTTAAAAATGCAATAAAATGAAATAAAGACTTATATTGTATATGCGGACATAGCAACAGCAAGTTTTTCCTGTGTGCGGTAATAATAATAATACATTTTATTTATAAAATACTTTTCATTAGAGTACAGAAAAAAATAAAACAGAATACACAATAAAAACGGGTGTATACGGCTGTACATCCCCAACAGTCCGCTTGGGGGTGCTAATGAAGCCAGTGGCGCTTTGTCAGGAGGAGAAGAAGAAGAAGAAGAAGAAGCTGTAGCGACAGACGAAGAAGAAGAACAAGGAGAAATAATCCAAACATCTCAGTTTTAGCTTTTAAACCCTCGGCTGTGCGGTCATGACAGGACGCTGAGTCAACTCCCCGATTCATGTCAGTTTCTAAGTTAATAGTCGCATTTACTTCCAACTCTTTTCGACCTCTTTTATAAGTCGACTCAGAGTGAAAACCCCCCAACATCCTAATGCTATGTCCTAACTGGAGCACGGAGCTAGAGCCATGTTTTTGTTGATGAACAAAACAACGCCGCTATATTTTGATATTTGTTTTGATCGTCTTGTCATCCAGTGGGTTAAATGCAAACCGTATAGACGTCTAAAGCAGTAGCTAATAATAGGTTAGACACGGAGCAGCTTAATTCTGTTATTCTGTTTGGTTTTGGATGCATTTGTTTGTTTACTGGTGGCTGGTGCAGACTTTGAACCTGCACCTTAAATTAAGGGGGTGGGACGTGTAAATGGGTGGTCGAGAGCTTTCTACTTGCTGTATATCTGTTTCACTGTGATATATACTGTGCTGCTGGGACCAGGGTAGTAAAAAACACTGTACTGTAACTACTTTGACATCAGGACCGGTGGCCGGTGAGGTCATGGATAAATAAATGATCAGCTGTGGAGCTGCAGGATAATGTCTGTCCACGCCCTCCTGCGATGCAGTTTCAGGTAACACACCCGAGATGTATGACAGGACTTTGAATTACCCGTAACTTTACTTTTCTTTCCATATCTGCAAATGACGAAAGTCCATGAATATAAACAGCTGTTTAGGAGACTGATGGCAGCGGGAGAGAAAGAGTCTGTTTGTCTGGAAATCCTGTGTTTCACACATCTGAGTCCTGAGGGTAGAAGTGTCTATGCTTGACTTGAATTATTATTATTATTATTTTGTTGTTGGTTTGTTTCTGTAGATTACTGAGGAAGCGTGTGGCCACACACTCAATCTACCAAAGACCTCTGTCAGGGGCCGAGGCTGTGACTGCACTCAGACCGTTTTATTTCGCTGTCCATCCAGACTTCTTTGGTCAATATCCCAGAGAACGGGTACGTCTCTTACGCGTCGTTTCATTATATTCAGAGTGTCAGACTGTGTGTGTGGGAGGCAACAGGCACAAGGCAACACCAACAAAGAAGATTCTCTGTAACTGTGTTTTTTTTTTTTTTGTTTGCATAAGTCAACGTGACATGTGTCAATAGATTAAAATATTTAATCATTATTTGCATGATTTCCATAGTTAACATGTGTTAACACAGCGTAGTCATTTAAAATATGTTTTAAACGTACCTGTACATTTCAACCTTACTATTATTACTCGTATCACAATTTCTGTTGCAGGCCTTGGCATCAATAAACACAGCATTAAGTTCAACTGGTACGACTTTATTCTTCTGTGAAACTACAAAAAAAAAAAAAACAAACAAAAAAAAGACACACACACAGCAAAATATCAACAAAAACACATGATTTTGCCACATCTTAACACACAATAAAACATTTATAATTCACAGCAGTAGTAAGTAATACATTATCACATTTCCTTAAAATTACACACACTCCCAGTGACAATCAGTGCCACGCACCCCACACAGCCCTTTTACAGAAGCAGTAGCACGCCACTAATATCTTAATATCCACGTACCTCTCTTCACAGGAGGTGAATGAGAATTCACTGAAGAGGTTAAATGGCTATCTGGAGAACCTGCAGAAGCCTGGCTCCCGCTTCGTTCAGCCAACGAAGCTCACCTTTTACATGAGGCACACGAAGGAAAGCAGTGATGAGCAGCCAGACCGCCTAAATTCAGGTACAGTCACCTTTTTTATACTGGTTATAGTCCTGGTGAGTTCTGCTTTCAGAAGAGTAAAATCTTCCACCTGGTTCTCAGGGTTCCGGTCCGTCAGTTTCACCCTCCGCACAAACGACGTCTCGAGCACAGTGATGAGCATCTTGACATCCTGCGACCTCCCCGTGGAGCACATGAAGGGACTGAAAGCAAGGGATGCCAAATCTGGAGGTTCACCAGAGACGGTGTTGTCTTTCTACAGACCCATCAAATGGGATAAAAGCTTCTACAGCTTTACTGGCTACAGGGACCCTGAGCAGGAGCTGCAGCAGGCCATGAGAGTGGAGCCTACACTCAGGTTGGTAACACTAGACTTTAACTCTATATAAGGACTTTAGGATGTTTCAGGTTTTCTGCAACCATTCATATCCGGGTGCAGCCTAAAATGTTCCCTGACGCTTTATCCTTAGTCCTACAGCGAGTCCACTGTGGCATCTCTGCTCTGTATGTGTGTAGTCAGACATGCCTTAGGTCAAGAGACGCTGATTTACTAGAACTGAGGAGCAGCTACTTAGAAATTAGAAAGACTATTATAATAAGGTTGGTTTAACTTATAAACTTAAGTTCAAAAGTTGCCTAAAATGGAGAAGAGTTAACTGAACTTTGAGAGATTCAGTTACAATTGTAAAACTCATATTGTCAGGTTAGGTTAAGACATTGAAATTTCCATTTCATTGAACTGGCTTTAGATGATAGATGCAAGCCATTGCAAGACATCCATCACCTGGGTTTTACTGTTTACTGGGGGACTGGATGGTGGGATGAGGCGAGTCCTTCACAATGTTTTCTACCATAAAAAGGTGCAGGTGTCTGCGATGACTTCTAATATAAAGTAAAGCCCTTTTATCCTGTTCTTGTATAGGACCAACTTTGTTTGTTGGAAGAATCATGTTGGTTTATGTACTAACCATGAACCATTAACTTTTGACCATTTTATCTAAATCTCTGCATCGTTCATGTTACCTGATTAAGGTCCATATGACTGGTCACATGGTCACACACACACACACACACACACACGTAGCTTGCAAAACTAAAATGACAATTTTAAAGATAATTAAAGCTGCATAGCGTTGGTGGTATCATGTGGGTTTGTCACAGCACCAGACATCATAAATTACAGCAGTTTTCTAGAATGTGTTGTCTGGTTCTGATTCTTTTTTATCTCCGCTCAGTGATTTCATGTTTCTTTTCTTTTTTTTAATCAGTTCGTGGCTGAAAAACAACGAACCTGAGGCAACGAAGAAGCAGAGTGCTAGTCTTCCTCTGAGAGCAGAGCTGAACAGACTGAAGAAGGAACTGTGCCACAAATATAATTTGACCGATATCAGGTAAACTCGGCTCATCTACTCACCTTACAACCAATAAGTAACGTGGGAGCTGCTAAACACCATAGTTTAAATGAGCATCATTTGAATAGAGAAGTTGTGTGAGAGCCGACAGGCTTTGGTTTACTGAGATACCAGTGAGTTAAGTTCATCCTACGGTTCATGTCAGAGCGTAAATTAATCACCACTTATCAGTATGTGTGCCCCTTTCTATATTTCTGCAAAGAATAAATTAAAAACTCAACATCAGTGGACTTTCCAGTCCTGAAAGTAGACAAAGAATGTCCAGTTAAACAAATCAAAATCTGTCTGTGAGGTGCTTCATTCAAGACCAAATTAGACTCCATCTGTTCAGTGTTTCCAGTGGTTGAAATGAGACTCAGGTGTTGTCCAGTGTCCGGTTTGGTTTAAGAAATCATGTTTGTGTTTTCTTTGTCCACTTTCACAACTTGTGTGAAAACCTGCTAATGTTTCCACTTCATGCAGAAATTCTGAGGCGGCGCTCTGTGTATTTTAAAGTGGAAATTGTGTGCAGGAATATTCTTACAGAGACTAGTAACTAGTAAGCAGCTGTGTGTGTGTGTGTGTGTTGCTGCTCTTATGGTGACGTTTGTTGTGTGGTGCAGGTGGCAACGCAACTGGGGAGTGGCTCACAGGTGCAGTCAGCTCCAGAGTCTAAAGCGTCTGTCGCAGCAGAACCCCGACGCTCTGACCAACCTGAAAGGTAAAGAGTCTCATCGAATAGTCTGCGCACACACTTCAAATATTACAACTTGTATAACTTACGAAATCATAGCCTACGCAATGCCACTGAGAAACAAAGAACAAAGGAAATCATTAGAGTTTCCAAACACCTCTGTGCAACCACCACCCAGACCACACCCACCCAAAGTTAAGCATCCCCACAGATGAAATCCTATGAGAGAACCACAGTTTATTTCCAAACTGAAGCAAGCTAAAAAAAAAAGGCATTTCATCTTTTAAAGATTCAGGTAAATCATAATTAATTTGCCCGTTCATCTTCCGTGTAGGACATACCGTTGTGTTTGCTGACCAGTCAGGGATGAACGTCTCTGGACACGTCATGCTGGGAACCATGGACGTCCATCATCAGTGGACCAAAGTAATAAAGTCTGTCCTCCTGCTGTCACATACCTTGTGAGGTATTTCCTTTTGTTTCCTGACCCGTCCTCTGCTCTGTTCTCCAGCTATTCCAGCACCTGCCTGGCTATTGCAGCCTACGGAAAGAGACGGACTGGCTGAAGGAGAGGATAAGCCTCCTCCTGGGTGGGACCCAAGTGGTCCACATTGAGAGGCTGGATCCAGTCCAACCCATCGCCGACCACTACAGCACCCTCAACGCCTTTCACCAAAACCTGATCTCCCAGCGGCTTCGCCTGCACCCCAGGAGCTTGCAGGGCCTCACAATCTTACTGCAGAAGTATGTGGTTATTTAACCCAATGACCACCTCATAACTATGCAGTTAACGTTCAGTTAAAAGTATTTATTTTGTGTGTGTGTGTGCGTCACAGTAATCACTCTAAACCCAGTCTTCATGAGATGGGACACTTCATTATCCCCACCAACTGTGACCCTCCCAAGCTGCAGATCTTCCTCCAGAACCACGCGTCCGAGGCCCGACATCGCACCCAGTGCAAAAACCAGTAAGTGTAACACAAGGTTTTTAGAAAAGACAGAATGGACTCACTAGCAGCATCAGTGGTTTTTGCCATCTTATATTACGTAGATTGTTGCATGTGAGAGTTCAGGGTGGCGATGGCTCTCGGAAAGAAAGTTTTTTCCTGTTTGTTTGTCCGTGCTCTGATACGTGCAGCGCCTCCTAGAGGGCAGCTCTGCCGAGGCACCGTGTGGTGTAGATGTCCATCAGGGAGGGGAGAGGGCAGCCAACAATCCACGTCGTCTCAAGACGCTTTACGACAGACCGAAAAAGAGAGAGAGAGGAGGGAAGGAGAGGAACAAGATAGGAAACATACATCTGACAAAGCAGAAACTAATATAAGATTTAGCTGATGTTATGTGACCGAGTATAAGAGGAATCATGGGCAAGTAGGAGGCCATGAAGAGTTTTAATGAGATAGAATTAAATAACAATATGAAAACATATATAATTAACAAAGTAAAATGCCAATGTAGAGGATCAAATTAATAAAATGAGTGTTGCTGGTAAAGTGTTGAAGTTTCTACACCACATTTTGATCCATCTGATTTGTTACTGACTCGTTTTACTTTGTGTGTGTGTGTGTGTGTGTGTGAAGGCTGCAGGAGGAGGAGGAGGCCGTGGTGAAGCTCTGCCTCCAGAGTCTGTCTCTGAGGAGCCTCTCCAAGGAGCCGAGCGTCAGCTCCAGCCAGATGATCCTGTGCTGCAAGCGGCTGCTGGAGCTGCGCTCGCCGCTGATGCAGGGTTTCCACGTCTGTGTTTCTCACTTCTACTCGGTCATGGAAGACGGAGACCTGTGGGTCCCCTGGGACTGGAAGAGCTGAGCTGGATATGACACCGACCGCACACATATAGGAAGTATTTTTTAACTATTTAATAAAGTAAATGGACACGTCTAACACTCAACTGAATAAATACAGTAAGCAAACCACCAAAATTCAGCACTCAGGATTAGATGCAAAGATTTAGTCCGACCACGATTATACCCACACTGAACAACCACAGTAATATGGACCGAAACGGCTTCAATCACAAAAAAACGCAATTGTGAAATGTAAAAACATTGTCTCGTGTAAATTGTACATGTGTAATAATATAAATCTTCAGTTATTCACATTAAAAGAAACTATTGTGTATAGAAATAAATTTAAAAAGAGCACTTTTACTGCAAGTGTGATTGTCTTTTTCTTAAAGTTACCAAACCAGTAAAACACTGTTTAGAATCACTTGTGTGTTAAAGCAGCCCTACACCTACAGCACAGGTGCCTTTAACTCTAGATGAGGATGTGAACATACGTCCCACTGTGGCTTTTCATAAGCTGCCCGGACAAAAATCTGAAGAGTCACAGGATTCTTAAGTAAATAAAATTTATTTCCATTATTCAGACAGCGCACAAATTCCTCGGTCAATTAAAAAGCCAGCCGGACGCCTCAGACCCTCTGGACCACCATGGGGAGCAGCTGGTTCCGTTTGATGATCTGCAGCGCACTCTGAGTGTTTCCTGAGGACACAACACAATTCAGAGATTATTTACAACTATTACACAAAAAAAAACAGACCAAGACTATCAGCTCCTGGTGAGTTCCCTCAAGCATTAACAATGGAAGGAGCTTCTCAATATGAACTATATGGAGGGAACTGCATTTATCAGGACTGCTGCAAAGGAATCATTACTGGTCTGATGCGTTCAAATTTGTTTCTTTCAACATGTGTGAAATACAGAGAAGGAGAATGGATGATATCTGTGTGTGCGGTTTCCACCATGGAGCATGAAAGGAGAAGGAAGATGTGAGTGTGGCTAGTGACACTAGTGACACCTTCACATCTCTTATTCATTCACAATTCAAGGCGCAACCTAAACTTCAGGGGATAAACCAGCCCCACAGTTCGGTTTGGTTACAATAATAACTACAGATTTAATTAAATTTATTACCACTATACATTGACTTCACCAAACTAAAATGTTTAAGTAATGTAACTAATGTATCTTAGTAAAACAAACCCTAAAATTAAAAGACTTTGCCTCCATCATCCTCCAGGTTAAACCCAAATGAACTAGTCTGGGATGAGATGGACCAAATAAGTGCCCCAGCGTGTGTGGGAAGACCATCAGGATAACATCGGTCGATATGGATGAAGAGTATAAATGATTTACTTTAGAGAATTTAAATAAATTCCTAAATAAAGCCATTTTTATGACTTAAGCTTTTTTACTACACTGTGGGTTTTCACTGGTCTATTGTAAACTCCTGAGATATACAGGTTCTACCTCAATAATAATTTGTAAATTTTACAAGAAAAATAAAATGCACAGGATTATAGATAATCCTTATGGGGTCAGACATAGAGACAGCGTGTTTGACGGAGGCATCACCGTTCTGTAGCTCTAGATACACTCCCAGCAGGATGGCTTCAGGTGGAATCTCCTTGGTGTTCACCATGGACGCAGCCTGACGAAGACAACGCAAATGAGTGACCTCTACATGTTTAGTGGGTGTACGGCTTCATTTATTCATTTTTTTAAAGTCGACTGTTGTCAAGCCAACACCAACTAGCCTCTGACGACGTCACTGATAAAAACACAGCAGAAAGTAATACTCTGTATCAATGAAACCCATATTCCTGACCTGAACACATATACTGAGAACAGACCGCTCATGTGCTACATACTGTGAGCTGCAGATATGTATAGCCTGTATAAAAACAGGCGGCACCTCAGCACATCAATAGCATTTAACAGTACTCCACAACTCCAAGAACTAGTATGAGAGAGCGAGAGGAAGAAGCTGGACAAGGTCATCAGGAAGTCCAGCTCTGCTCCCTGGTGTAATAATAATATGTGCAATATTATTATTACACCTCAAGGTTTAACTCTCTTACTATTTACTATGTACAACTACATCTACTACTTCTGTGCAATTCAAAACCCTGTACAGTCCACTGTACTTTTGTATACATGCCAGTATTTTTATTATTATTTATCCTTTATACCCTACACTTTTTACTCTTGATATTTTTGCTGCTTTTTGTATGCAGCAATTTCTTCATTGCAGGACAAATAAAGGTTTTGTTCATCTATACTACCCCTACTCTGTTTCAGTGCTTGACCAAAAAAAACAACCTTAAACACAATAAATATTTACGTCCAAGAAAGGTGCCAACGTTGCAAAGGTGTTTCCATGGTTACCTGATGCAAGCATTTGCGGGCCTTGTCGTACTCGCTCCTCAAGCAGTAGGCACTACCCAAATTGAAGAGAATCATGGCCCGGGCTGACGTCACACTGCTGGGGTAACACAAGGGAGTCTGCTTCCCTGCTGCACACAGGACACACAACTGTTAGAGATGCATGCAGTACTATTTTCTGTCTCAGTATCTGCTCTGAAGACGATGCTAAGGTTTTTATTATAGTACAATTATGCACGGAGGATAAATACTCACAGGACTCGACTGGCTCGTCTCCTTTGTCAGACCCTGTGGACAAAGACACATTTCATTAATCCCTTTAATTCATCCAATGTACTCTAACCACATAAACCTTTAAGGAAACAAGACTACATGCTTTAAGTGTGAAAACCACAAACCTTGGTCTTGCTCGCTGGTCAGTACTCCCACTGACACATCGCTGACGTTCTCTGGGTTGAGATGAGCGATGGCATCAGAGATCCTGTCCAATGAGATGAGGGCTTCGGCCGCATAGATGTGACCAAGGAACCTGAACAAATACAGGAGGAAGCAGCGGGATTCAATGTAGAACAGTTTTTACCAAGAAGATCGATACATTCATCTTCTATGATACTGCATTGTGACTCTATACTTCGTACTGTTTATTCCATCAGATGCTGGATTTAAAGCTTATTTACAGAGGATTTACAAGGAGCCAGAACAATACTACTTTGATCCATTACAAACAACTTTGTTTAAGCAAACAGTGCTCACAGTTGTCACTGGGTTGGCTGGCTCACCTGTATCATCAGATATATTGGTTAAATGAGAGCCAGGTTACACTTCTCATGTCATATCTTAACCATCATGCTCATGCGTGCATTTGTTTGTGGATGCTTACTTGAGGGATCCAGACACCCTTGTTTGATGGAGCAGTTTCTCTGCATGGTTTAGAGCCATCACGTTGTCCCCCAGAGCCAACGCCACATAGGCACTACAGGCCAGGATGGAGCACCTACACATCAAATGGTTACTCAGACACTGTGAAGCACTCTGGGTTCAAAAGCTTATTCAGTGAGGGCCAATGAATGTTTCATGGTAACACCGGTGTCTCTTTACCTGAGGTTTTCTACCTCCTGTTTTCTGAGAGGAGATGACGGGGCGGCAGACAAAAACTTATCGGCGTCCTGAGCTTTCCCACTGCAAAAAGCACAAACGACATCACACATCACAACATAAATCAAAGTCTACTGCATCACAGTCAAAATGAAACCACCAGTAAGGATGCAACATGTCATAAAATCACGTTTAATGCCAAATACAGTAGCATTTTCTTCTGGGCTATAAAACCATTCAGACAATACGCAGCCATAAAAAAATAAAAAACACTGTCACACTGTATCAGTGTTATTACAGGACCTCTTTGTTAGGAGGAACAGGGTAGGTAATTTGTGTTTTTTTTTCTTTACAAATTATGGACATGGTGGAGTCACACGTCACAGACAACCTCCACAATTATTACAATTACTAGAGGGCTTCAGGTAAAACTGCTCCCGGGCAAACAGGGCTTTAGACTAGTCTTGAAGCCACTCCAGTTTTTTTTCGTGTTTTAGGGTCTGAAGATGAAATGTTTGTACTTGGCTGCATTCATCATTCCCTCAGCTCCCACTTCTCTCTCTTTGTTCCTCGCAAACAACCATGACGCTGCTAAAACATTACAGACTTAGTTAAGAGCTTATGAATAGATTAACCTGTCACGTCACACTTTGCGCCATAAATTTCAACTGTAATGGGTAAAAATATTCATAAAGGCTCAAACAACATGCATGCTCTCCTTAAAAAACGGTGGTGCATTGGGAGGGAGATTCCCAAAAGAGTTCAGGAAAGGAGGTCACACAACAATTGTAAAATATTGGTCCTGATGAAGGTTGATAGACTGAAATGTTGAGCCAATAAACAGAGCTTAAAGGTGAGTGCAGGAGCAACTTGTGAATTTTTACTGTTAAAATATTCACTGTGCCTCCATATTTCCCTTTTAAAGAATCAATGTGTGGGATTGTGAAGCATGACTGACCTGCAGGCGTCACTGTTTTCACTGCCGCTCTCAATACTTCCTGACTGACTGGAGCTCTTGGAGCTGTTCTCTGTCTTGGCGTCTTGTTGCTGGTGTTCAGGTAGCAGTAGCAGAGCATTCCTCAGGCAGATAGCTGCAAACTCCATACTCGCTACTGGGATAGCTGCCGACTGGCCCTCACTGCACATGATACATCACTCATTAGTTACATAACAAGAAGTGTTGGGACCGTAAAAATGAATACAAATGAAAATGAAAGTCTGGGAGTCGTCATTAAGTTCAGTGAAGACTCCCTAGAGAAGACGTGTCAAACTCATTTTAGTTCAGGGACGACGCTTAATGTGATCGCAAAGGGGTCGGACCAGTAATACAATACAGTATGAACCTATAAATAACAACAAACTTCCCTTCGTTTTAGTGCAAATAAGTACGTTATGAAAATGTTCACATTCAATAAACTGCATAATTAGAAAACAAGGGGACATTTCTGAAGAAAAAGAAGTGTAATTTCTGTTTAGTTCTATGTCTCATTGTCGTGTTACGTCCACAACTCTTACTAAAACTGAACCCTTGGAATATCTGCAGTTAATGTCTTCAATGTAATTTTTGCACTTTGCAAATTCATCACATCAGCCATTTATTACCTGTGACCTAGAGTCTTTTGCCAACACTATCTTAATATAGTGTCAACATATGCAGAGGACAGTGAGTCGAGTAGGTGGTCCTTTAATGTGACCCAGGATATTAAGTGACACTGCTATGAATGTGGCAGCATGCGGCCCAGATCACCTACAGACTGTGTGCTGCAAGAATTTAAATGTGGTTCGTGTGTGTCATCAGTATCTGCCTGATATTACCATGTAGTACTGCTGTCCTCTGCTGGAAGGAAATGTAAATATCTACATCTAAAGACTCTCTTGTGGGGTCCAAGCTAGATGGCAAAGTAGACAAGGTTAACACTGACCTGTAGATAGTGTTATGTGAAGATTGGGATGCCAGGACAATCTTGCGATGATATCCCTGTCCCACGATGGACTGAACTATACCTTTTTTACAAGGCAAACCTTTGCTCTCCTGCTCCAACCCCTGTAAATATAAACACAAAGACCATATATACATATTCTATTTCATTAATAAATAAAAATCCCCTTTAAGTGAAAGGAGTATATCTTAGTTGCTCCTTGACTGAGTACATAACCTAGTGTTGATATAAGAACATACGAAACAACAAGTACTAAAAAAAATAAATCAAAGCACAAACAATACAAAATGCTCAAAGAAATACTGAACTATAAACTATAAAATAAAGTCTTACCCCTTTGTTGGCAGAGATGCAGCACTCCGCGAGCCGCAGCCACAGTCGAGGGTTTGAGTGATAAACCTGCACCGCTTCCATCAGACACTCAAATGCGGCCAGAGGCCTGCCGATGTGCAGCAGCTGAATACCACAGTTATACAGCAGCTCGTAGCGCTTGTTGGCTAGTAAAGCACACATGGGGATACCTGCAAATTTTTTATCTGCAAAAGAATAAGAATGAGACAAGAACCATAAACAGTGGGAAGACAATAAAGAAGAATAAAGACTGACTTACGGAGTACGAAGCGTATTTGTCTGGGCACTTGTTGTGGTAAATGTTTTTTTTTTTAAATCTAGTGCTTTACAGTCACGCATCTATCCATTCCTTCACACAAGCACGCACACATCCACACAACAGGATGAATGCAGCTACCTACAGGAGGTGCATGTAGCACGTAGCACCTACATTGAGTGTTTCTGCCATCTCCCAGCTGTGCACAGATGTGGTCATTCTCTTGCAGTGCCTTCTTGAAGTAGAAAACGCCAAGGTTATGCTTCCCCATGGCAAAGTGAATGCAGCCCAGATTGTTCCAGAACATACATCGAACACATTCACCTGAACGAAACACGTTGGTACACGTGAGTGATCCATCAACGAGCAACAAATGTTACTGTTAAAAACCAGTTACGTCAACAATGACGGCAAATTAGAAGAAGCTGCACATAAACATAATTGACTTTGACACCAGGGTTATACCTGTTTTGATGGGCCCAGGATGCTCTGCAATGTTGGAGCTGTTCAGTAGCTTAACTGCTTTCCGGTAGTTTCCTCTCAGATACTCAAAATTACTCTTGAGGAAGAGTGAGGGTGCCGACTGATGGAGGGGACGGAAAATAGGCATCAGAGAGAGAGAGAAGGAAAGGCTGTGCACTGACGCCATCAGCATTTCAACTAATTAGATAAAGCAAGTTTAAATTGTATATTTGGTTTGTGTGTATCTTGAGACATGGTTCATTCATAAAACAGCGTACATGGCTAGCTAATATTTCACTGCTCCTTATTGTTTGTTCATGCTAAGTGGAGGTTTTCATGGATCTCAGCGGTGGAGCCAAGTGAAACAGCAAGAGTTCGTTTAATTTAGTGGAAACATTTTGCCAGTATTGTTAGCAGTAATGATGTCAGCACAACAAAGTTTCACTAACTATTTGTGTGCGTTCCTAGTATAATACATTTTTTTTGGAAATACGTACAGTCGATTACACAACAGTTCCTCTTTATTGTAACCATTTCTTTTGTGAAGGCATTATATGTCCCATTCAGGACATGAAATTCAAATCCACTGATTGTATCTCAACCCTTTTATTGTTTATGACGTGTTGATATTAAAGCATTGCTGAGACTCACGTTCCCCGCTGTGTTCATCACCGATTTGATCTCCCTTTTACAGGCCTTGCAAGATTTCATCTGAATGTAGGCTCTCACTTTGTACTGGAAAAAGGAAAAAGGACAGTTACAATCATCCAGTAGTGGCTGGAAAAAGAAATAGTGGATGTTAAAATCTATGAAAAGAGCTCTTGCCTGGTGCATTTTTGATTTGGCTGCTTCAATCATGGTCGCAGACTCTGCCTTCTGGCTCACTCCGTCTTTGTTTGAACTGTTGTTCTGGAGACAAACACAGTTAAATAATGAAATAAGACTTTGCTGGCAATTCATGCATAAGATTTCATACTGTAACCAGGCCCCAGCAGATTTTGCATTTCATTTTGTAGAATTTTTCCAGTGACAATAAGATGTGGTAGGGTACCTCTCCTTTGCTGCTTTTGTTGCTTCCCTGTACGTACAGTTTGTCCATCACAGCCAGTAGATGAAGGGACTTTTCTGGCTGGAAGGTGAGCAGGTAGAGATCCACCAGCAAGAAGCAGACAGCCTGAGCAAACTTCTCTTCTAGGACAAATAACACAATGACTCCATGCCAAACTGTATACAAAAAAATACTGTCTTACTTCTGCAATGAAGCTTTTTTTAACATAAAAAAATAGATTAAAGGAAACCAAACGCACATTCGAGACAACAATAAACATTTCACACATTTCATTTTTAATCCTAACCCTCTATTGACATGATGACAACGCCAGAGAAATACTCAGACTATGTTTTTCGGTTTCACTTCAGGTGAAATCAGGTGCGTACTATTCCCCTTATTAAGCTGGATGTGAAGTTGATTCAAAACACAGCAACATATCTGTGGCTACCTCAAAGAATCTAAAATCTAAAATGTAGTATCCTTAGCATTTCGGCTTGACACCTTTACTCGTCAAGTATTAACTTCTCAACCATGTGAAGTTTGAGTCCAAGGTTCACATCTACAGCTCTGAACAACTGAGGGCTAGGTGAAATAAAAAGTTTAAAAGAAAATCAGCTTGTCTTGCTGTTTGTTCTGGAGGTAAACAGCAGATAAATGATAGACTAACATCTAAAACATTTTTTTTTTCAATGCCACAAGATATACCTGTACTACTGATGGTCGTATTGGGCATCCCTAGTTTTAGTCCTTGATAAATGATCCACTGATAAACTGTAAATCACATCAGAAGCAAATTAACATAACAAATCCAGAGAAGACACAACATACCAAATGGTTCCAGAAACTGGTAGAGCTTCTCTCCTATGCTGATGGCCTCAGAGTACTGACGCATGTAGTAGTGGATGATGGCTTGATTATAGTAGAGAACACTATATTCAACATCATCCAAACCATCAACATCCTCTCCTGATGTGTGAACCTGAAAGATACAAGTAGTGTAATAGATTGAATATTGCTGCCCCGGGATGCTACGCTGCCGCATGCCTGTTTCCCCAACAAAAGTGGACAAAGACATGCACTGTGTTGTGCTCATGTTGTCAGTGAAGACAACACAAAATCTAGATTTAAAGCAATAAAGAGATTCAAGAAAACATACCTGCATCAACATTGCTAATGGATCAAAGAAGGTTTGACAGTGGCATATCACATAATGAATATAAATTTAGCATGAACTTAAAGCAAGAGAAAAATATTATCCATATTTTGTCCATTACCTGGTTCTTCATTGCCATCAGGGTCTGCTTTAACGTCCCCACAGTGGTCTGATCGCTTTTGTAAAACTCAACAACTGCTTTATTCATGGCGATCTTTGCATCCTCTTTGTTGAGCTCCTGCAGGGCTTCAAGGTGTTTGAGGGACTCATCATACTTCCTAGCCTTTAAGCAAGACAAACACAAAATTCATAACATGTCTGATGTTCCATCTGTGCTACAAGTTGACATATAAAAATCAGCATTATACTTGAGACCTCTGAATGAGCAAGCACTACCAGTGCTAGTGCTGCTGCTACTACTACAGCTGTCCTGATCGGTATCAGAGCAAATCTAAACATTTCTAAAATGACTGGACCGGTATTGGGCTTCAGCCAAACACGACCTTTTGTAGTTATTTATTTTAGGTCTGTCATAAACCAAAACCATGTCCTTGCAGTAACAAAACATCTTATTCCCCTTAATGTCCTTGCAGCCAAGCTGCCAAAAGAAAACAAAGAAGAAAAATTGTTGTTCTTTTGTTTTGTTGGCTAGCTGAAGTAGTAGAGTATCCAAAATCATGTGTAATCATGTGTGCTGCATGGAAGATCAAAAAAAAAACTTGAATGGGACATCCCTAAGGTTAAGTGAAGATCTCTTAAATACATAATGAATAAAAGTAGAAGACTTACCAAAAATGCTTCATATGCACTAGCTGCCATTTCTTTCTCAAGGTCTGTGAGGCCAGATGACGATTTCTCATTCTTTGCCTCGCTTTGTTCTGTTAAAGAAGATAGAAAATGTTAAACTTCCCATGACATTGGTCTCTTACACCGATCAGCCACAACATTAAAACCAGAGATAAATAACATCCCCCCGTGAAAAAAAAATCATCACAATTAGTGGTTGCTCTTGGTTCTGTGAAGTGTCTTGATACACTTTCTATTGTCACTGACACTACATGTATATATAAAAGTGAATTTCTAGTGGGTGAAAAGTGCAGATTTCAGCGTTAATTCTGACATCCCGTCGACTCTAACATCTTCTTCATCTTTAATTCTCAAAAACCAACATGTTAATTAAGAACTGAACTACTTCCGTGTTATCATTTTAGCCGTTAATGACGTAACGACGTAGCTTGTAATTGACCGCTAGCTGAGCGTGCGATTAACGTTAAATACGGTTAGTGCTCGACTAAAAAAAACTAATTGCGTTCACGCTTATGGTCTTAATAAGTGTTTATTCGTATATTTGAATAAAAATGACGGTAATGTATTTGTTTTTTTACTTGTCTTCGTGCAGCGTATATCTCCACTAGGCTAACTTCCACTGGGACAAGCACTTTGAGTGTTATACCTATACCTATTTGGCTGAAAACCAAATCATAATGAGCCACGAACTATTCCCTTCAATTTGCACTGCTGGTTATTATACCACAAAACTGCACAACTGCATCAGCTAGCTCAAAAGAACGATATCAGGCCACGCAGCTAGCATTAGCCAACACACTCACCGGTGTTTTCTGCCATTTCCGGGGGATTTCTTTTTTTAAAAAAACAAAAACAACCCAAAATATGTACTCGCAGTTAAACTGGGACTGATTTCCTGTGGTGGGCAGAGGAGAGAAAAATGTATTAGCAAAGAAAGACGTAGTCTCTAAGTACTGCGCATACAAGATGGCTAGTTTAAATCTGTCTGGTGCGCTCTAAATACATTCTTCTTCTACGCTGTTTGGTCAAAGTAGCTTCAGCAGAGCAGCGCCCCCTACTGACCTCAACGCATCACGTCATCTTTTCTGTGTATATCTATATATATATATTTGTTATTCATTTATTTATTTATTTACAAAGTTACATCTACACAATTTAAGGGATACATGTCAATATAAAATGACAAAACTAAAACTGACTAAATATTACTGATGTCAGATTGACGTAACTCAGTTTCATTATCGCAGACATGGACAACAAGCTTCCCATATTTACATTTCTCCTAAGCCAGCACTTTCAAAAAGGAAATATTACCATGTTGACGTTGGTGAAGTTCCTAATTTAACACACATTGCTACAAAGCAGAAGGGGGTTTTTTGGAGACAATGGACAATCCTCAAACTCATCTCATTTTCCACGCGGACACAGGGAGAACACACAAACTCCACCCAGAAATGCCCGAGCTGGACCTGAACCCGGACCTCTTCTCTGGGAGGCATCAGCACTAACCCAATCCTCAAACTCCTCAAGTAAAAATGCCTGAAAGGTGATCAATAGAAGGAAGAATGCAACCCCAGGATTTGCATTTTCTTTGCATTTTACAACTCTACTACCTCTTGGTAGTGTTGTGATTTGTGCTTCCCCTATTCACCTTGCTGAACCATTTTTATCTTTAAAAAATCCAGCTGGTCCACTTTTTATTAGCGTTATTATTATCAATGCTGCATGCCCTTTGACCGCATTGTAAAGAGGACCTCAGAGAGAAACACAAAATAAAACAGTTGAATGAGCGCACGCTCCGGTGACAAATTACCTTCATGTGAATCAACAGAGAAGTAGAGAAGCCTCCACAGAGAACAGAGACAAACAGTCACCACCAAGAGTGTGTGAGGAAGTTGTCACATCCGTTTGTGGTAATTCTGTAGGCATGCAACTGAAAGTGCACTGCATCACACAGAATAGGTGTCAGTCAGAAAAAAATCTAACTAATTTGTAGTTAATATAAAAAAAAAAAGGAAAGGCTCTATCAGCATTTTTAAATACACGTGGTTAGCTCTTATACCTGCTCATTTCCTGTTGGAACAAACAAGGTATGTGGTGAACATGTAACTCATGTGAATCTTTGACTATACATCACTTCTCTATACTTGTTGCTGGCCATTTTTAACTGGTATTAACCATCTGTGTTGGTCAAGCTTTCTTAAATTTCCTCTTTTTTCATTTTCACCACCATTTGTCATGGGACACTTAATCAATTTAAAGCTCAACTTCAGGAAATCCCAGGATGAGGACTTCACTCTGGTCTTCATCAAATCAAACTTTATTTATATAACAGTTTTCATATAAAAATGCGACACATTGTGCTTCAAATAAAATAGCAAATAAAAGAAATGTACATTACAATGAATATTAAAATCCATCCCTCCCAACCCCACATACAGACCCATCCACGCACGCACACATACAACTATGGGGGTCATTTGCATCAAGATTCGCCACATCCTGCATCTCCGGGGCACCTCACACAAACAACACACACAGGTGCACAGGTGGAAAAAAAAAAGTCACAGCAATGGTTGTTTTTCCTGAAGACAATCATAAGAGATGCTTTAATAATAATAATTAAGAGCATCTTAATTTTAATATATTACATCTCGATGTGGCTGCACAGCAGACGGGACTACACTTCAGTGAGGACAACTGGGGCTCAGCATCAGTCCAAGAAACTCTCGGCCCGACACATAAACACGTCAACACCCTATACCTGTACGGGATGATGATTTGCACAACACTAGGGTGACTAGATTCCTGGGACACACAGAGAAATGTAGCGCAGTAACATGTAACATGTAACATGTAACATGTTTGAGGCTCTAGTAAAATAAAAATCCAGACAAGTTTGAAATCGTTTCATAGTTTGAGTATGATGCACTTTAAGGTCTCAAAAAGAGGAAAAAGAGGACATCTAGTCACCCTACACAACACGGTACATAATCTCTATCCACAGTTGTATTCCTATTTCACTCTCATTCAAATTAAGATCATATATTTTGTTCTAATTGTTTTTTTACAGTTCAGTCTTAAACAAGGCGAGGAACCACATTTGGTAACTCCAGCGCACATTTTAAATTGCGTCCCTGTTCCTTTCGGTGAGGTTTAGAAGCATGTGGTTTTCATACCACATGCTTCTTCACGGTACATTTCATACCCGTACCATGAAGAAATGGTGTAATGTCATCTAATGTGGTAACGTGTCTGTTGACGATGTGAATCATCTCTTATGTTCTAACGGTCTAAATGCATGTTTACATTTGTTTACCACTTAAAGGCAAGGAACCACATGTGTTAACTTCACTGAGCTTGATTTTCTACATGAAAATGAAAAATTTAGAAAAGTTCCACAAAAGTAAAAATGTCTTCTCGAAAGGCCGATACAGGGTAAATCTCATTCAGTCTCTCTTTAAATTGTGTTCTGCAATGGCAGTAAAGATTATTCTCATTCTTAATTCACCTCAATTTCGTAGGAATAGCTTACGAGGATCAACAGATGAGGTTTTAATGTATCAGATGACGCTGGTCATTTCACATATTGTCTCAGATGAGGGGTTTCCAATGTTCCTGCAACAAGGTCGGTTGCTCTGCCCTGACGTCTGCGATACGACCGTGCAGAAGATCCTCTTCACACCGGCATCGTGCCTCCGTCTACAAAATTAAGGATGGCCGGCTGGCCTGAGGGGCCTCTAGAGTCGACCGATGACATCCTCACCAGGTCGGTTTCGGTGTGCTGGCAGTTCTCCACATACCTGTGCAACGTGCTGTAGTAGTGGTCCCTGGTGCTAAACCTGTACAGAGAGGAGACGCTCTCCCAGGCCTCATTGGGGGGAGTGACGATGTCCTCGGGTTCTTTCTGGCTGAAAAAGCTCTTCAGGTTCCTCTCGGCGAGCTCTTTGGCGTGTTTAGTGGTGTACTGATTCATCAGATTGGCCTCCTCCTCAGCGTACACCCTCCAGAACTTGAGCTGCAGGTAGCTGATGGGGGATCTGCACCGAGCCACGCAGGTGAGCAGGAGGTTGAACACCATGATGGAGGAGATGAGCAGCCAGCCCAGAATCTGTGGTCAACGTTAACACACAGAGAATGATTCATAACTACGTATAAGACGGACGTTTAGTCACATGTCACACATGGGAAATGAAAGTTAAAAATTTTTAAAGTTGCAAGTTAATACTTGCAACTGACTTTATGTTCATTTTGATTCTGTGGAATATGAATTACCACATACAATGAGTCCTCACACTGTGTTACAATGCTGTAAATTTACACTAAAATACCGACAGTATGTATGATCCTGTCACATCCCAAGGCAGGAAATGACCGTTTTACGTTACATTTTACTTAGTGAGATGAAATACAGCAGAGTTTTGCAGTGTTGAGCTTAAAGGAAAGAAAACAGTATCCCAAAAGGCGTTGAATAAAGGCAACTTGTAGACTTGTAGAATTTCTTGAAGATGTTTCGCCACTGATCCGAGGGAGGAGGTGGGGGATTACTTACTCTTTGAATGGAGCTCTAACGAGGCCATTGTCAGTGGGAGCCTCCAGTCTCAAGGTATGAATGTGTGGAAACTTCTTGGGGATAGAAGTCAAAACCGAATTGAATTGAAGAAACTACCCGGATGAGTGTAGCTGCCTTTATTCAACGCCTTTTGGATTACCGTGACCTATAAATGGCTGAGAACATTCACACATGAAAGAAAACTGTATTTTTTTCCCCCACTGCATGGTGGGAAAATGAAACTTGGTGACCTGATTTTTCAAATTTATACACCATGCTAAAATGTGATGCCTATACAGCAAGACTGCGAAGGAATAAGTCATCAAATGTTTAGAAATAAAAAATAAATTGTCTAAATGTAAAAATATGATCCACATGGAGCAGTGTACAGTAATACACCGTGATTAACTGCTAATCCTTTACTGTGAAGGTGGAAAGTGACAGATATATGTTGTGATTTATGTTGTGACTCATAATAGCGGTGATAAACAGCAGCAAGATACCAACAACTTTACAGTAACTGGCCACATGCAGTGCAGGTTACATTCTCAAATTTAAACATTTAAACTAGTTTTAAGTTTATAAAAACACACAATGCCTTGTGGAACACACCTTGAGACCCCGTGAGTCGTGCGGTTTTTACGCACCAGCCAACTAACCTGAGAGTGAGCGCGCAGGGTGAGCATAACATCATCTCTCGCATCCGCGGGTACTTCGTTTACTTTCCCGCAGGGTAACCTGTACAGCTCCGCTTCACACTTCGCCCGAACGCTGACATCGCCGCACACATGCTTGTTGTAAGCGCTCACGTTGGTCCCGGTCATCGCGCACACGTAGTAGTTCCCGTTGAGCAGAGCCACGGCCATCCAGCTGGACGGCGCCACCACAGCGCCGGCACTGATCTGCAGCAGGACCACGACGGTGGTGGCTATCCTCCGAGGCTCTCTCCTGCGTTGGCACAGACCCGTCAGCAGCTTCCACATCTTCTTACTCAGGATGTAACCCAGCAGCAACAGAGCCAGGGCGGGCACCAACAAGAACACCAAGCCGTAGATGAAGTTCATGTCATTGCAGGGACACTTGAACACCACCGAGGAGAAGATCTGCTCTCCTCCCGCCGTCAGCAGGGCGACCAAGCCGAAACCGAGGTTGCTCTGTTTGTTGGCGATGTCCAGAACCACCTTGAACTTGTCCATCTCCGACAGCCGCCAGGGACTAGTAAGGGGGAAAAAAAGTAATGCTTTCACTTCCACCTTTAATGTGTGCCTGTTGTCAGCCCGCCTCCGCCCGCCCCTGCTTAGGTCGGACCCGCTGTTATAGAAGATGTTGAATGGATGAATGTCACAGTGCGGTAACACAACACCCTCGGTGTGATCAGATAGCACCGCACGGGTTTACCTGAGCTCCAAATAGGTTATTTAACACAACTAAAACCCTCTGTGAAAAGTTATACACGGTGTCTGTGAATGTTTCCTCCTTGTGTAAAGGGCATAGAAATAATGCGAGCAGGGTGATTAAATGAAAATGCAACACATTCCCCCTTTAAGAATAAGCGATTTTAAATAAAAATAAATTTAACCTTCCCATTGTCTTCTTATCATTCAGTGTTTAACTCCTCAAAATATTTTTGCCTCACATTTAATGGGGACACTGACAGGGACATTGGTCCCAACAAAGGATTATTATTAGATAATATAGCAGTGATTATAGTTTTTTTTATACCAAATGACCAAGAATGTGTACTTAGAAATGATATAACGCCACTTAAACATATCATTTTTCTGATATAAGGTCAATGATTGAGATTTTATGGTGATTTCTCAGGTATTCTGGATGTGTATGTGGGATGGGGGGTTATGTAAAGAGCTATTTATGAAGTCAACAAACATAAAACATTTTTAAATTGAATCATTTTCCGAAGGTTTAAGTTGCTAATGATCATTTCTTGTTTCAAGTTAGTCATGAGCACAGACTTCCTGTACTAATGGGATTCCACAGACATAACCTGCTCATCATTCATTCCCTTTCAGCAGCTAGGATGACCCACACACTGAGATGTTTTTTATTTTTATTTTTTATTTTTTTGCACTGGATACAGTTTATTAGACTTCCCTGTAATCCCACACGTCCTCCCCAACATTAGCTTTTGGTCCGGGTCTTAAGAATTTACCTTCAATTTAAAAGAATGTGTCCTCCATGAGGAAAAACTTAACCGATGACTTTTCTCCCTCTGTAGCCACAACAAACATTTCAACATCTCTGTTTGCATTTGAACTCATGTCAGACACATTCTCACTTTATTGTTTCGAGATCATGTTAAATGCGAATGGCACGATATAAATAAAAATGAATTGAACTAAAACTCATACAGAAGCACTTCACAATGTTGCACGCAGCCTCTCGCGTCATTACAGTTGTTAGCATCAATGTTTCTCTGTGTGTACGTTAAGAGACTTGATCAGCGACGCACTCCTCCTGACATTTTAGCTCTGGGTGCATCGTTCTTCATTAGTCAAGCATTTCAACCATGTGTGATCAAGGTAGAGCATCTAGGCACATACACTGATCAGCCATAACATTAAAACCACTGGAAGGAGAAGTAAATAACATTGACCGTCTTGTCATGGAATTTGTTTCGTTTTGGACCTGGAATTCATTCGCGTGGATGTTACTTAGACATGTAGCACACACCTAGACCAGACCAGACCAGACCAGACCAGACCAGGCACCCCCACAACATAGCAATGACACCCCTTGTTGGCAGGAGCCACCCCCAACATAAGCACACACACATAAAAATGTCTGAGGAACAACTCAAAA